>NW_007232286.1:0-21979 GCF_000164805.1 Carlito syrichta
CTACATATGAGTTTGTAGCCTGAGCAAACAGTAGTTAACACTTCAGAAAAATCATTACAGCAAAACACTGATTTAAATCTTCTTGCCAGTGTGGGACTGAGACTCCAGGGCTCAATGGATGCCACAGATTTCCTCTCTAACAAGATGCCCAGGGCATAATTAACATTCATTGGGTGCTCAGAGATGGGTAATTACCACACTTGAAAGAAATTATTTTGCCTCACTCCTAAACACGTTTCAGAAGAACTAATTAGTCAAAACAATTTTAAATAAGAAAGCATCTTGGGTGGTCATTGCTGTCCAGCCCTAGGAATAAGCAAAGCCTTCATAAATAGATATAGATGGTGGGGGGACACTTTCTAGCATTATTAGTTTATTAGTTGCTATCTTATCTTCTTGGAATTTAATCTCTCACCCCACCAAAAAAAACAAAAAAACAAAACAAAGAAACTGCATTCTGAGTGAAACCCAAAACCCAGGAGATTAAATTAACATATAAAAATTTGAAACGTTAAAAAAGCTGTAATTTTAATCTTCATTATGTTGAAGTACATGAGTCTTCCCACTTCAAGGTTGGAATACCAGTTCTCAATCTTCAGCAAGTTTTATAAAACTCCTGAATTTCAGTTCTCTCAAATGTGACCAAAGGTTAAATAATAGTACTCACAATGCAGAATTAAATGATATAATTCATTTAATGCACTTAAAACATAGTAAGATGTAAGTAAATTTTCCATTGCTATTATTGTTCAGCCATCATTATCATTCACATCCAGGGTACCTCACTACCTCACTAGCTCCTCCTAGGCCCCTCACCTCTCATTATTCTTCATTCTTTACCATCCTACACAAAGCCACTTCTCCAAGTAGGGTGCCCTACACATTAAAAATGTCTATCCTAGGCTCCTTCTTCCAGAAGGAAAAAAAAATCCTCAAACTAATTAGGCCATGAACTGACTCCATGTACCTTTCCATTGATCTCTCCACTCTTGACTTTCCAATTCTATGTCCTTGCTAAATCAGACTCTTCTCTGTCACATCATCTTGTCCTTGCTCATGCTGGTCTCTCCATCTGGCCTTCTCACTCTGGCTAGACTAAAGAGTCCACCTTCACTGCCAGTCCTGAGGACAGCTTCTATGAAATTGTTTCTCACCCTAACTCAATGAGAACCAGTCTTTCTCCCTTTCTTCCTCTGAATCTCCATCAAATCTTGTGCTTGCTTCTTGTGACCATTATATTGTCATAAATGTTGGTCATTCATACAGTAGTTATGCTATATGTTTCTGGTTATTTGTATTAATAGTTATAATAAACAATAAAAGTATGTATGCTATTTTAGCTTTAATTTTAAATTTAATAAATTACTTTTTCATTGATCACAAATAATTGTTACTCTATTTTTTTTAAGGAAAATGAGGCCCTCAAGAAGTAAGGTGACTTCTGAAGATTACAAAGAAAGTTAGTGACAAGCCTAAGTCTAAAAGTCTTTTCCTTTGACTTTTTACATCCAGTGATCTTCCCAGGATAGTCCATTATTTCCCTTATTTTTAATCTAAACAAGAATCAATGTTACCAATGCCCCTTATGCTCCCTGGATGCCCATGTAACCACTTATGCATTTGCCAGAGGATTAACTGGATCCCATTTTTATGAAAACAAATGTAGGTAAAAATTATAAATGTAATTTCCTCAGCCCCCTCTACAACTCCTTCCTTTCTGTTCCCTCCTTCTCCTCTCCTGCAGTCTTTCCCACCAGAGTCTACAGGTCCAGAACCTCCTAAGAGTCTTTAGAAGCAGCTGACCCAGACAAAACCCATGGCATAGAGATCTTAGTTTTAAAACTAGGTAAGTCAAGAACGGTGAAGAGGGAGTGACAAATGCATCTTTCACAACAGAATACACATATTGTAGTTAAATATTTGAAGTCTATTATTGACAAGACAGCATTAAATAAATGGTGATGCACACTGGTAATAAATAATAGGTAGGTTAAATAGGCTACTTCTCAAACTTCAGCCTCATTTAAAAATAAATAAGAGGAGATTTACCACTCTTGAAAGGACAGTGGAGAATTAGGTGAACACTCTCAAGGGTATTCCAGGATATTTTAACTAATATTTTTAAAAGCATACCTGAACAATTCTAAAAGGTAAAGATAATTTTTAATGTCATATGTAGACCTACCACACATGTATAACTGCTACTGTTCTTCCTTTTTTTGGTCTTTGTTCCTATGTATATAAAAATTTACTTTTATTATTATTTTCCCACTTAACAAGGCAATAAATATGCATGAATTCATAAAAACTTGGTTAAAATTTGTAATAGCCGAATATTTAAGAATATAATACTATATAGTACACTTGACTTAGATGTTCAACTGAGAGAAATGATTGCTTCCAATAATCCACTATTCTACTTACAGCAGGGGCACCTGGGCTTAAAATGTTCACATTCAAGAAAAACCATTAAAAAGTAATTTTCAAATAATTTTGCAGTTTTCTGTTTTGTAAATATAGAGACAATACTTTTTGAGGCAGAATATTTTTTCTTATCCTGACAGTCAGCTATATGTGGGGGGGGGTAGAGGGAGAACATAAAATAGTTATAGTATAAAATGTGTCATTTTAACCATTTTGAGAGTTAATTTAGCATGAACTTTTTTTTTTTTTTTTTTTTAGTCAGTGTCTCACTCTATCACCCAGGCTGGAATGCAGTGGCACTGTTAGTGCTCATTTCAGCCTTGGCCTCCTGGGCTCTGGCAATCCTTCCTCTTCATTCTTTCAAGTAGCTGGGACTACAGGCACATACCGTCGTTCCTCCAACTCCAGACTGAAAGCTAAATTTTTTATTTGTTTATAGAGACAAAGTTTTGCCACAATGCTTAGGCTGATCTTGAACTCCTGGGCTAAAGCAATCCTCTCGCCTTAGCCTCCCAAACTACTGGAATTACAAGTGTGAGCCACTATGCCTGGCCAGTGTGAAATATTTTTGTGTGTGGCTTTTTGTTTTGTTTTTTTTTGAATCATGGTCTCACTCTGTAGCCTGAACTGGAGTGCAGTATCTTGCTCACAGCCACCACAGCCTCAACCTGCTGGGCTCAGGTGATCCTTCCACCTCAACCTTCCAAATAGCCATAACTCTGGGCATGCATCACCACGCCCCACTATTTTTTTTTCCTTATTTATTGTAGAGAGAAGGTCTCTCCAAGTTACCCAAGCTGGTCACAAACACCTGAGCTCAGGCAATCCTCTCAATTTCACCTCTCAAAGTGCTAAGATTACAGTCATGAGCCACTGTGCCCAGACTAATTTATTTTTAATTTAGTGGCAATAAGTAAATTCACAATATTGTGCAGCCATCCCTATCATCCGATCTCCAGAAATGTTTAAGCTTCCCACACTGAAACTGTATACCCATTAAACAATTACTTCATGCTATCCCCTGCCCTCAGTCCCTAGTAATACTATCCTATGTTCTGTCTCTATGAATTTGACTATTCTAGATAACTCCTACAAGTGGAATCATACAATATTTGTCCTTTTGCCTCTGGCTTATTTCATTTAGTAGCATGTTTTTAAGCTTCATTTATGTTGTATCATGAATCAGAATTTCATTTCTTTTTAAGACTGAACAATATTCTGTTGTATGTAAATAGTCTTACACTGTGTTTATCTGTTCATTCCTGAATGTTTATTTCCACCTTTGGGCTATGATGAACAATGTTGGTCAGCTTTTTAGACATGCAAAGACAAAGCAAAGATTTTCTGCCAAGATAAAGATGAATATGGTAATATATGATATTGGTCAGTTTGTAAATATTCATTCAACACACATAACTAAGCACCTATTCTGTAGCAGGCCTTCTTTTAGGGGAATAGCGGAGAAAAAGAAGAGCTTTTCAATCAATGTGCAAAGCACAGGTAAATAGAGGACTAAGATGGAGCAGCTAGCTACCCTGGTGTGAAGGCACTGGCCATGGGCAGCCCTTTCAGCCACTCCAGAAACAGACAACAGAGCAGATCTGATGCTCTGCCCCATAGTCCCCATAGCTGTTAATCCCAGCATCCACTGCTCTGCTCTCTGCTTCCCCACAACATAGTGGTTTGGCCTAAGTCAACCACATGAACAATGACCCTGATGGACCCATTGCAGATAAGGGATCGTGATGCCGCAAGAGAGGTACATGTTCCAAGTGTCCCTGAAGATGCAGCCAGGCAAACAGTTGGTTGATAGGTGGTCCTGGTAGGGTCTGCTAACAAGTACAGCTCCATGTGTGCTCTCAAATTTGTCTTCTTGTTTACCAGATATGTCTGCACCTTTAAGATGATGCGTCACTTTACTGATGTCTAGGCTGCAGCATAACTATGTAACAACTTCGTGAACACTCAGTAAATTAGAGATTTGGCTGATTTTATTTTATTTTATTTTATTTTATTTTATTTATGTTGGAGTCTCACTCTGTCACCCAGACTGGAGTGCAGTGGCCGCTCCCGACTGCAGCCTCGACCTGCTGGGCTCCAGGGATCTTTCCACCTCAGCCTTCCAAGTAGCTGGAAGTACAGGCGCCCGCTACCACGCCCAGCTAATTTTTGATTTATTGTAGAGATGAGGTCTCGCCAAGTTGCCCAGGTGGGTCTCAAACCCGCGGGCTCAGGCAATCCACTCACCTTGGTCCCCCAAAGTGCTGGGATTGCTGGCTGAGCCACCGAGCCCGGCATGATTTTAAATATATAATATGTAAGTGTTAGATTGTATTTGAAGTCCATTTTCCTTATAAAAAGACATCTCAACATTGTATTTATCACAGAGAAAATGGATAATTGCTTTTTATTTGACAAATAAATAATATATATATTTAACATATACAATGCGATGTTCTTATATACTTATAAATTGCAAAATTATTGCCACAGTGAAGCTAAATGAGGAACACCTTTAAATATAATTTCTTTACATTGAATTTCAGCTCCTCTATAAATATGAGTGCTATACAAATAAATTTTCAAGTTACTATCAAAATTTATTCATCAGCTATTGCTCAGGGTCATTTCAATTCTAAAACCTAAGGCAAAAACTGTTATATTTATGGGAGCAAATTCAAATGTCTCATTCAAAAATATTTGTAATTTTTATACAAATTCAATACATCTTGGTCAATATTTGAACCAAATGTGAATCTAAGCACATGCTCTTATCCAGTATTTAGTGTATGCTCTTATCCAATATTCAATATTCAATATACTGCCTCTCTAGAGCTACACAAGATTAGGGTTTCTTAAGCTGTAGTTTGAGTTTTATTAGTGATAAATGAAATCGTCTTAGTGATCATGACTAGCCCAGTTTAAAGGAATGGAATACAATAGCATAAAGCAGGGATGGTGAAGCTTTTTCTATCAAGTGCCATATAGGAAATATTTTTGATTTTGTTGGAATACTGTTTCTGTGACAACTATTCAGTTCTGCCTGATTCATCCATCCAAACCTGAGACTGGAGTCACACCAAAGGGGATGGCAAGGAAGTTCCCATAAGAGAATGTCCAAACCTTCCTAAGATGGGGCCTGCTTGGATTCCAAAGATGGAAGCACTAAATTGCAAGGGGATCAGTTCAAAGCATTTATTGGGGGAACTTAGAAAGTGCTGCAGTAATGTTCCAAACAGACAGCCAGGAGAACAGAATATTCTTCTGCCTAAATATGTGCCCAGTGAGCAGATGACTTATGGAGTTTATGTGAAGGTTTAAAGAATTTGGCTCAGGACCAGGACTATCCTCTTTCAGTGTTTCAAACAATACCCTAAACAAGTTTATTATTGGTGCCTGGAAATTCTCAAGATTTGAGTTCAAACCTGTGGAAAAACATGAAGCTGGCAGGATCACCTTGACCAACATGCTCTGCATTTTTTGGTCAGGACAAAGAAAAAGTAAGGAAATCTAGGGGATCCTTTACTTCCCTGGTAGCCCCAAAGCAGTCATGGGCAATCTATAAACCAACAGTTTCGGTTAATGTAATTTTGTCCCACATTTGGATACGTTTTTGGTTATCACACCTGAGGTAGGGCTTGTTAAAGAAATCTAATGGATGGAGGCCCAGTTATGGCTCAATGTCTTACAACACAAAGGACAATCCCACAATAAAGAGTTATCCAGGCCGAAGTGTCAACAGTACTATGGTTGAGGAGCTTTGACATTAAAGAGTGCCATAATCTAATAAAACTGTATTTATGGACACTGAAACCTAAATTCTAAATAATTTCCATGAGTCCTGAAACATTCTTGTTTTGTTTTTTTTCCAACCATTTAAGAATGTAAAGTCATTCCTAGCTTGCAAGTCATATACAAACAGGTGTCAAGTAGATATCAGCCATAGGCCACAGTTTGCTGATTCCCGAAACTGACTACTAAAAGTGTATTGTGGGTAGTAAAATTAAGCATATTTTGCTATATTTTGTGGAACTCTTCTTCTAGCTATACATAAGTGTTTCTCTCCTGGGTCTCTGTATTTTCCACTGTTAGACACGTTTAAAAAGATAATGCTTGGGAGAAATTATTATTTTGTAAGTAAGAATTTAGGTGGCAATATTCCTTCAAATGGTGGTGGATTCAGTGTGTTCTCCTAAAGTTAGATTTTCATTAAAAATTCTGGGTTGACACTCTACAGAATATACATTTAGATGAAGACAAGACTCTATAGTTTGACTGAACTCAAGCACGTCTTGACTGTGGGGCTTACATGTGATGTTGTTCCAGGCTAAATCACATATCCTTTGGTAAATAATCTATAAATGGACTCCTTTTAAATTCAGATGGGATTGTCCTTCTAGAATCCATGAAACAAGCCATATATAGACTCAGGGGAAATCATGTCATATCTCCAAATTCCCTGCCAAGTTGCACATTTCTCTTTTATTATAAGCAATCTTTAATAAAGTCTCATTAGAAGTTGCAGGCTGGCCTTAATATGCTGTGAGTGAACCCAGAAAAGAGGGGTTTATTGGGTAGAAGGAAGAGTAGCTGGGGCTGGGAAGCAGAAGAGGAGACTCACAGCCGTGGGAACCAGGTATCTTGACAGAGCAAAAGCAGCCAGAGGCAGGAGAGGAGGCAGGAGAGTGACAGTGCGAACTGTGCCCCTCAGAGATGCTCTCAACTTCTTGGAAAAGAGACACTAGTACAAATGCATTTTTTGCAGCCAAGGGGGATAGGAATTTGAGTCTATAATTTGACATTAAAGAAAATAGAATGCTAGTTTAAGCTAGGAGTTAATGAAGTAGGGGATGTCTGGATTAAGCAAACACACAGCAATAAACACATCACTGAATAAGAGGTGCCTCCTCATCTTACTCTCCATTTTGAATTCTTTACTTAGGACAAATTATTTGTGGCAAAATTACTGAGTCAAATTACAGAATCATTTTAGAGCCCCTTAATAAATATTTTATAAATTCCTTCCCACAAGAACAAAACACATTTTTTTTACCATGCTGTGAGACACTTTCCAATCTCTGGTTAAGCATGTAGACTATACTTTCTCTTGATATTCTATTCAGAACTATCTATCTATATCTGTGTATATGCTGTTTGCAAAAATACTTATTAAGAAAGTACTAAGTATGTATTCCTTACAATTTTTCCCATGTTTTAAATAGATTTTGAATTTTTGTCCTCTGGAAGTTTTATGATATATGATCAAATCCATCTATCATATTTTTTTCTATACCCCTTTTACTCTGAGAAAATGTACCAATACCCCCACATGTTTTACTGGTATTATGCCTAGCTTTACCAATCGTGATCTGATCTGAGTTGTTTTTCAAAGTAAGGATTGACAAAAGAAAACAATTAATTTTTCTTCCCATACCTTTTCATTCTTATTCCCTAGGAAACAAAGAAAAATTTGAAAGACTTGATTTTTCAAAAGCGGCAAAGCTTTGCTCTGTCTCTAATCAAAGTTCAATTAATCTATCTCAAATGACAGGAGAGATCTATATTGCTATCATGTCCTTTCTTCCCTGCATGCCATTGCTTTTCAAACTGTGATCCTGGGATGGAATTTATGCATGTTACTTAGACAAAAGGTTCCATTGCCAAATAAGGTTGGGGAACACTGACCTAATCTCAATAAGGGGAATATTTTTAATGTCATCTCTGAAAACATTTGTAATGCTAAAGTTCTTTGTGAATCCCCATGGAGAGCGAATGTGGAGCATACAAGATGTGGTCTTCTCCAAAATACTTTATTATGAATTTGCTTTCTATATCTACTAGTGATTCACACAATTTGGGAAGGACCATCTGGAACATACTTCTTTGGGATAGTCTATCCATATTTGTGATATTTTTCTCTCTCTCTCTAACCTAGGCACACAGGAGTCAAAGAATAAAGAAGTTTGAGATACACAAAAGAGGACCTAATTCTTTTTTTTTTTTTTTTTTTTTTTTTGAGTTGGAGTCTCACTCTGTCACCCAGACTGGAGTGCAGTGGCCGCTCCCGGCCACCGCAGCCTCGACATGCTGGGCTCAGGCGATCCTTCCGCCTCAGCCTTCCAAGTAGCCGGAACTACAGGCGCGTGCTACCACGCCCAGCTGATTTTTTGATTTTTTGTAGAGATGAGGTCTTGCTGCCCAGGCAGGTCTCGAACCCGCAGGGTCAGGCAATCCACTCACCTCAGCCTCCCAAAGGCGCGGGATTACCGGCTGAGCCACCGAGCCCAGTTCTTTTTTTTTTTTTTAGTCAGAGTCTCAAACTGTCACCAAGGCTGGAGTACAGCCTTGACCTTCTGGGCTCTGGAACTACAGGCATGCACCACCAAGCTGGGTTAATTTTTTGATTTTTTGTAGAGATGAGGTCTCACCAAGTTGCCCAGGCTGGTCTTGAACCTGTGGGCTCAGGCAATACTCTCTCACCTTGGCCTCCCAAAACGCTGGGATTATATGTGTGAGCCTATTCTAAGCTAAGGCATTGACTATAGCAGAATCCTGCCTATAAGATAGTATATTCCCCACAGCTCACCAGTTTCCAATATTAGTAAACATAACCCCTATAGCAGTTAAGTAAGGAGCTACCATCTCATTGGCTGACTGAATTCCACCAATGTTCATTTGCAGTAAAATGTCACAAGAAGTCACCCATGACAAACACAACCCAAAAAAGTGAGGGGGTGGAGAAAATTGATAGACAAATGTAGGGTCTTAGATGGCAATGTGTGAGTTCCGCATGAGTCTATGTTGATAAATATCAATATAGATCCAATTATTCAGTGCTTATTAAATCCCAGAGGATGTATAAAGTACTGAGCAACCCATTACCCTGTTAAATTTTACAGGGAGTCCCATTCTAAGTGTGTTTTCTTTATGATATATTGTTCTTTGCTTGAAAAGATTCTTTCATGAAGAATCTTACTCTAAAACGCTTTTTTCATATTACCAAAAAGAAATAATTTTCATAAATAACACTGTAGGACAAATATCCTCAGTTTACATTCAAAAACAGAGTTAAAGTTAGTATCACACAAATAACTCATTAATGATTTGGTATTCTGACCCTCATCCTCCTATCCAAGATACAATTGAGAAAAAAAGTTTTCTTGTCTCCCTGAATTTCATTTTTTCCCCTAAAAACTAAGAGCGTTTGTTAGAACAGGCAGGAAACAAAAACTAATTATATTCAATTAAAGTGTTTTTTAATATATATACATTTTTAATTTGTATTATAAAGATGTGGGGTACATTTCAGGGTTAGATATACAAACATTGATCAGGATTTTTAAAATTCAGTATTGGATTTGATATTTGGATAACACTATTTTTATTTCTTTAAAAAAACAATGTTTCTTTAAGTTGTTCCTAACTTCTAGTGAAAAACTAATAATCAAGGCTTCAAAGAGTTGCATTAATTTTTCCACAGAATAATATTTCCTGATGCATTGAATTCAACATTTCTATTGCATTCCTACTGTGTGAAAGGCACAGTGATAAATGTTGGTTGAGTTGGAGAGTTAAAGGCTCTTTATCTCTAATACCAAATAATTTCCATAAATGGATAGTTTTTTGTAAATTGTTTTTTATTAGATGGTGTATTCTATGTGTATATTTTTCTACTTAGTTTCTCAATTTACTGAAACGTTTAGGGTTTTCAACTAGAATAGCAGGGTATCTGTTGATGGATATCTCTGTGCATTCAATGTTTTCTATATTCTAAAAATAAAAGCGTGTTTAACTTATTGTTGTCCACATTCTGTCCCTACAGTTTATTTTGTCAAGTGCTTTCTCCAACCTAATTTAAATGATTTATAATATATGGCCTTGAGTACAGCCCTTAGAAGAGAAATATGTGCCACATTATGGCCCATGTATCTTATCAATAGGAGACGCTTCCTGATGGGCAATGTAGAGTTTTCTTCATTCAGATTTCTTTTACTGCTTCAGAACACATTGTCTTACTCTATCTGGAAGAGTCATTTTTCTTCTGGGCAATAAATTTTCAAATGCTTCATCCTAATTCGATTTTCCTGAAGGCAAATTTTCTATTTTATTTTCTTTATTTTTTTATTTTTTTTCTTTTATTTTTTTATATAATCAATATTTTTTATTATGATATTTTGGGGTACAGTTAAGGGTTAGGTATACAAATATGCTTCGTTCAAGCACTCTTTTTGATAAGAGGTGTCTCCCCATCCCCAGACAGATATTTACTACCATTAATCCCATCTCCGTCCCTCCCCTTGCCCAAACAAATATTTCCAACAAATGTCAGTCATTTTCTTATGGTAATATGTTGGATGATCAAGGTCCACTATATGAGTGAGAACATGTGATACTCAGATCTTTGTTTCTGTGAGAGGTCACTCAGTATTATAGACTCTAGTTCCAGCCAGGTTACTGCGAAATTCATGATTTTGTTCTTTTTTATGGCTGCATAGTATTCCATTGAGTATATGTACCACATTTTTTTAATCCAGTCCTCTTTTGATACACAGCATGGTTGGTTCCAGGTTCTTGCTATTGTGAACAATGCTGTGATAAACATTCATGTGCAGGTATCTTTTTGATAGAGTGATTTGAGTTCTTCAGTGTATATTCCCAGTAGGGGGATTGCAGAGTCATATGGGAGGCTGATATTTAGAGCTTTTAGGAATCGCCACACTGCTTTCCACAGAGGTTGCACTAGTTTACACTCCCACCAACAGTGTAGATGTGTTCCCTTTTTACCACACCCTCTCCGGCAACTGTTATTTTTTGAGTTATTGATAATTGTCATTCTGACTGGAGTTAGGTGGTATCTCAGTGTGGTTTTGATTTTCATCTCCATGATGATTAGTGAGGTTGAACATTTCTTCATGTGTCTGCTGGATGCTTGGATGTCTTCCTTTGAGAAATGTCTGTTCATATCTTTTGCCCATGTTATAATGGGGTTGTTTGGTTTTTTTCTTTTCAGCATGTTTGAGTTCCTTGTAGATCCAAGATGTTAAGCCTTTGTCAGACCTGGTGTTGGCAAATACTTTTTTCCCAGTCTGTAGGCTGTCTCCCTGCTCTCTTGATGGTTTCTTTGGCTTTGCAGAAGCTTGTCAGTTTAAAGAGATCCCACTTGTCTATCTTCTCTCTTAGGGCCTGTGGATTTCGGGTTTTGTTCAGGAATTGGAAGCCAGTGCCGATTTCCATGAGGGTATGTCCTTCATTTTCTACGGTTCTTATGGTTTGAGGTTTTACAATTAGGTCTCTGATCCATTTGGAGTTAATTTTTGTGTATGGGGATAGATAGGGGTCCTATTTCAATCTTCTGCATGTGGTAAGTCAGTTTTCCCAGCACCATTTACTGAATGGGCTCTCCTCTCCCCAGTGGTAGGTGGTGGAGGCTTTGTGGAAGATGAGTTGGTTGAGAAATTGAGGTTTTGCTTCTGGAATCTCAATTCTATTCCATTGATCTATATGCCTGTCCCTAAACCAATACCAAGCTATTTTGATGATTGGAGCTTTATAGTAAAGTTTGAAATCTGGTAATGTGATACCACCTGCTTTTTTTTTTTCTGAGGATTATTCTGGCTATTCTTGGTCGTTTGTGTTTCCATATGAATTCCTGTGTTGTTTTTTCTAGGTCTGAGAAGAATGTTGCTGTTAATTTGATGGGTATTGCATTGAATCTGTAGATTGTCTTAGGTAAGATGGACATCTTCACAATGTTGATTCTTCCAATCCATGAGCATAGGATATTTTTCCTCTTGTTTGTGTCATCTTTGATTTCTTTGAGCAGTGTTTTGTAGTTTTCATTGTAATAATCATTCGTGTCTCTGGTTAGGAAGATGCCAAGGTATTTCATTTTTTTATGGCTATTGTGAATGGAATTATGGTTTTTATTTGGGTTTCTGTTTGTTTATTATTGGTGTAAAGAAATACCATTGTCTTTTGCACATTTATTTTATATCCTGAGACTTTGCCAAAGTCCTTTATCAGTGTACAGAGGTTTTTGACAGATTCTCGTGGGTTTTCAAGGTACACAATCATGTCATCTGCAAACAGAGATAACTTGACTTCTTCTTTTCCTATTTGGATACCCTAATTGCCTTCTTTTCTCTGATTGCTGTAGCCAGGACTTCCAATACTATATTGAACAGGAGGGGTGAGAGTGGGCATCCTTGTCCTGTTCGAGTTTTCTGGGGAAATGGTTCCAATTTTTGTCCATTTAGGAGTATGCTGGCTGTGGATTTCTTGTAGATGGCTTTTACTATTTTGAGATATGTTCCCTGTATGCCTAGATGTTCGAGGGTTTTCAGGAAGAAGGGGTACTGGGTTTTTTCAAAAGCTTTTCCTACATCTAATGATATAATCATGTGGTTTTTGTTTTGACATGTTGATGTATTTAATTACATTTATGGTTTTATGAATGTTGAACCAGTCTTGCATCCCAGGGATGAAGCCTAATTGGTCATAATGGATGATTTTTGAGATGTGTTGTTGCATCCAGTTTGCTAGGATCTTGTTGAGAATTTTGGCATCTATGTTCATCAAAGATATTGACCTGTAATTTTCTTCCTGTGTTGGGTCTTTACCTGGCTTGGGTATCAATGTGATGTTAGCTTCATAAAATGATTTGGGGAGAGTACCATTTTTTTCAATTGCCTAGAATACCTTCAGTAAGATTGGAATCAGCTCCTCCTTAAATGTCTTGTAGAATTCTGCTGGAAAGCCATCTGAACCAGGGTTGTTTTTTTTTGTAAGTAGTTTTCTTATTATGTAGTCAATTTCCTTGATTGTTATTGGTCTATTTAGGGTCTCAATTTCTTCTTGTTTCAACCTAGGCAGGTTGTGTGATGTCAGAAAGTCTTCCATTTCCTTAAGATTTTCAGGTTTGTTTCCATAAAATGTATGTACTAGTCTCTAATGATCTATTGTATTTCTTCCGGGTCAGATGTGACTTCATCTTTTGTGTTTCTGATTGTGTTTATTTGGGTTTTTTCTCTTTTTCTTGGTCAGTCTAGCTAGGGGACCATAGATCTTGTTTATCCTTTTGAAGAACCAGCTTTTTGTTTCATTGATTTTTTTGTCTTCTATGTCCTGAATTTGGGCTTTTATTTTGGTGATCTGGATTCTTCTGCCGAAATTAGGGTTTTTGTGGTCTTTTTTTTTTTACAGCTTCCTTAGGTAGCTTGTTAGGCTGTTAATTTGTGATCCTTCCATTTTCTTCATGTGCATTTGTGGGGATATAGATTCCCCTCTTACTACAGATTTCATGGCGTCCCAGAGATTTTGGTAAGATGTTTCTTCATCTTCACTTGTTTCCAAGTATTTTTTAATCTCTGTTTTGATTTCATCATTGACCCAGGAGTTGTTTAGCCTCATGCTGTTTAGTGTCCATGTCTTTGTGGATTTTGGGGGGACCTTGTTGGTGTTAATGTTTATTTTTATTCCACTGTGGTCTGAGAAGGTGTATGGTAAAATTTCGGTCCTTTTAAATTTGCTTATGCTTGATTTATGGCCAAGTGTGTGGTCGATCTTAGAGTACGTTCCATGCAGTGATGAGTAGAATGTGTATTCTGTGGTCTTCAGATGGAGTGTTCTGTAGGTATCAATTAAGTCCATTTGGTCAAGAGTCACATTGAGGTTCCGGATCTCATTGCTGATTTTTTGTCCCGATGATCTGTCGGGGGTTGTGAGTGAGGCATTAAAGTCCCCAGTTATGATGGTGTTAGAGTCAATATCATTCTTTAGTTTTCCTAGAAGTTGCTTTATGAAAGTTGGTGCACCTATGTTGGGTGCATATATGTTTAGGATAGATATTTCTTGTTGGAGTGAACCTTTTATCATTATGTAGTGGCCCTCTGTATCTTTTTTAATTTTTGATAGCCTAAATTGTATTTTGTCTGAAATTAGAAGCATGACTACTCCTTTCTTTTGTGTTCCATTCGCCTGAAAACTTGTTTCCCATCCTTACTTTGAGTCTGTGCATGTCGTTTCTAGTGAAATGGGTCTCTGGAAGGCAGTATATTGTTGCCTGGTGATATTTTATCTATTTTGCCCCTCTGTATCTTTTCAGTGGTGGATTTAGTCCATTCATATTCAGGCTAATTATTGAAACGTGAGAGTTGATCCTTATCATAGAGTTCTTATACAGTTGTTGTTCTTCCACTTGGTTTTTTGTATTTCTTTTGGTTGTGGGGTTGACTCATGTGTATTTTTCTTTTCCCTGTACTCTTGTGAAGAAAGTTGTTCTTTTTTCTTTTTCTTTTGTGTTTAGTACTTTCTTAAGTGTTTCATGTAGAGGTGGTTTTGTTGCAGCATAAGTTCTTAGGGGTTGGATATCTGGGAAAGATTTTAATTCTCCCTTGCTGATGAAGCTTTATTGGGCTGGGTAGGTTATTCTTGGTTGAAACTGTTTATCTTTTAGGACTTTGAAGATAGGGCTCCAAGATCTCCTAGCCTGAAGTGTTTCTGCAGATAAATCTGTTGCTATTCTAATTGGTCTTCCATGGTAGGTGATCTGGCCTTTTTCCCTTGCTGCCTTTAGGATTTTTTCTTTTATGCTTACTTTGTTTAGGCAAATTATTATATGTCTAGGAGATGGTCTTCTCATGTGTTGTCTTGCAGGGGTTCTTTGAATCTCTTGTGTTTGAATTTTTGCTCACTGATTAGATAAGGGAAGTTTATTCCAATGTGGTCTCTGTCTCTCTTTCTGCCTCAGGAAGGCCAATTACTCTCAGGTTTGGTCTCTTGAAGTAATCACTCATCTTTGAAGGTTTTGTTCTGTCTTTTTGCGCTTATTTTCTGTGTTTTTAAGAGTTTGGCTTAGTTCTATATTTTGGTCCTCAAGCTCTGAGATTCTTTCTTCTACTTGGGTAATTCTGCTTTCCATGCTTATCAGTTTGTTATTTATTTCATTCACAGTATTCTTTATTACTGTTATCTCAGATATCAGCTCCTTCCTAGTTTCTTTTTGTCTCTCCTCAATTGTTTTTCATCTCTCCATTAATGTCTTCATATCTAGGTTTGTAGTTTGAGACCAGTCATTCTGGGGGCTCTCCATTGTTTGCATTCCAAAGTCAATTTTCTCAGAGTCTGCCCTCCCAGAGGTCTGGGAGAGACCCACATTCTTCTTTTGGTTTTTCTTCATTTGTGTAGATTTTTCTCTCTCTCCTCATTTACCTCCCCTTCTTTAATTCTGTTTGTCAGGGAAGATGAGGTTGCTTTTTTTTTTCACTTGTGCAATCTCCTGTTCTTCCTTATGAGGGCCCTCTGGCTTTGTTCACTTTTGAGGTTGGAGTGTGGGCTGCAGGCTGTACTTTTTGCAGTTTTGAGGTTTAATTGAGGGGGAAGCTGTGATTCAGAATCTATATGCTGATTCCAGCATCCACCAACAGGTGTATAAGCACACTGGAACCTATTTCCCACTGCTTTATAATCTGTCTTTTCAGCAGTATGTAGGTTTGATCCCTGGATCAAAAGGAAGTACAAAAGAGGAAAATAATGGAGGAAGTGGGGGTCAATAGGAAGTTAGAAAGAGAGAAGTGTACAAGAGAAAACAGACATACATACCAACTAACAGGTGAAAAAAAGACACAAGGCCAGAAGGAAGTGAAAAAAACACACAAGAAAAATTCCCTAAAGAATACTGGTAGCTACACAGAGACAGACCAATAAAATCATGAAACAGATAGTGTAAGTCAGAAAGCAAACAAAAGTGAGCAAAACAGTCAAAATGATAAAATCAAAAGTCAAAATAAGAGATCAGACTAGCTCTGGAATCTTTCCTAAGTTTCTAAAGTCTCTTCAGCTCTGATTTCCAGCCCCTCCCCATTGTTTTCATTGCAGGCAGCTAGATTTGCTAACTGGGTTTGTGTTTTTTTAGCCTGCTGCCTGGGAGGTCTGCGTCACTTAGTTGCCTTTGTCTGATTCAGCAGAGATGAACTTAATGGATGGGGGAAGATGCTGGATTACCTTAAAGAGGAACTTCCACAAGGCAACCTTTGGAGTGAGAGGGGTGATGAAGTGACCATGGTACAGAAGTCAAGACTAGAAGCTGAGAGGCTGCTGGAGGAACCATAAATGTCCAGCCAGAGCAGACATCAGCCTCACAAGGAACTAGAGGACTGATTTAAGAGATCAGGGCTGGTAGGGACAGGAGCTCTGACTCTGAGGTTCCACAAAAGCATCCTCCAAGAGAAAGAGACAGCAACCATGCATCTGTCACTGAAATGTGCTGACACTGGACTCTAACTATTCCAGTCAACTTTTTTCTGTCTTTTACCTCTTTTTTTCAATCCTGGCATTGTTCCTGGACTGGCAACCCAGCTGCCACAGAGTCAAAAAAGAGATACATCAATAAACACAGAGAATTTGATTTGCTTCCTTTCTTCACTTCAGGTTCTGGAAGTGAGGATGCTCTAGTTGAGATAAGGGTAGGTAGTTTGACATTACAATGGACTTGACTTGTTTTTTTTTTTTGAGTTGGAGTCTCACTCTGTCACCCAGACTGGAGTGCAGTGGCCACTTCCGGCCACTGCAGCCTCAACCTGCTGGGCTCCAGTGATCCTTCCACCTCAGCCTTCCGAGTAACCGGAATTACAGGCGTGCACTACCACACCCAGCTAACTTTCTATTTATTGTAGAGATGAGGTCTCACCAAGTTGCCCAGGCGGGTCTCGAACCCACAGGCTCAGGCAATCCACTCACCTCAGCCTCCCAAGGCACGGGATTACAGGCTGAGCCACTGAGTCCAGCTTGACTTGTTTTTAATACTTGGAAAAGTAAATAATTTGTTTCCTGCATCTGAGTGAAAGGGAAAACTATTAGAGGTGTCTGTGATGTAAAGGAGGGTAGGGAGCTTTGAGATAACAATGGCACTTTGAAAGGCCAATGATAAAAAATAATAACTTTTCCTCCTGTATATTATGGCTCCGTTAGAAACTTTTTACAAATCCTCAATGAGTTAGGCATTATTATCCCAACTTTATAAGTAAAATTAAAAGACAGTCCAAAAACTCCACAACTCAGGTGAACTAACTAGGATTAGGGCTCAGTTAGAATTAGACTGTCTCCAAAACCCAAGCTCTTTCCTGTCCCATGCTGCCTCCACATGACCTTCCATTACTACATTTTAAGATTTTGCAAAGGACCTAATATTGGGGAATCTGGTACACTCAGGATAACATCCCTAGTTCAAATATGTTTGATATTTGCACTGAAAAGCTTTTATAGTGAAGCAGCAAAATATGCTTATTGCTTATCCAGCAATTCCATATCTATTATCTAATTTAATCTTCACAGTAGCACTATGATAAGGTAGATATTGTTGTTAATTTCATTTATCTCATCACAGACTCGACTGACACATCAAAAGAGGATGTGTCCACTAGGTGAATATCTTGGATCAGGTATCCTATAATCTCCATGGATGTAGGAAAAATATTCACTTTTTTCACTGTTGTATACAGCACCAGGATCAGTGCCTGACACACATGAGAAGATCAATAATTATTTGTTAAAATAAATAAATGCATGAGGTCTTCCAATTTTAAGTTTTTTTAATTATATTTACTTTGTCACATCCTATCTATTCTCTACCATCTCCAATAAATTCTCTGCTATCTGGAGGAGAAATCTTATCCCACCTGGGAAACTAACTCTCAAACAATGTTTCTGGAGTCCAAATGAATCCGCCATAAATACATTTGATGGCAAACCATTTTTTGGACATTTATAAATCTTAAGATAATTAAAATACATTTTTCCCCAAGGCTTGGTAGCTAGCCAGTAGTCTGTCTAGAATAAACTAATCTCTAAGGCCCCTACAGTTAAAGTACATTAGATTCTGTGAATTCTCATTGAACAATCGTCTGTTTTCAGAGACTGTGCACTACAGAATAATCAACAAAAATAGCTCATAACACTTTGTATGTAGAAAAGCACTCAAAAAGTATAGAAAATTTATTTATTTCCAATACCAGTAAACTGTGACTTTCAGAGAAATCTTTTTTTTTTGAGTTGGAGTCTCACTCTGTCACCCAGACTGGAGTGCAGTGGCCACTCCCAGCCACCGCAGCCTCGACCTGCTGGGCTCTGATGATCCTTCTGCCTCAGCCTTCCAAGTAGGTGGAACTACAGGCGTGGGTTACCACACCCAGCTAATTTTTTTATTTTTATTGTAGAGATGGGGTCTCGCCAAGTTGCCCAGGTGGGTCTCAAACCTGCGGGCTCAGGCAACCCACTCACCTCAGCCTCCCAAAGCGTGGGATTGCAGGCTGAGCCACCGAGCCTGGCCTAGAGAAATCTTTTTAATTTTCCTGCATGAATTCATTGTGGACAAATAGGTGGAACTAAGATTTTTTAAAAATTCTTTGGACATTTCAGCAATAATTTGGCTATGACATTATAATATCATCTAGGAAATTGATTCAGTGAAGCTCTCTCCTTTTTGTTCCTTCATTCCAAAGTCAAAAGGAAATGCCAGATTGAAACAGACAAGATAGAATTGGGGAAACTCCCTAGGTCTCTAAGAGGACATGGAGACCCTGGCATGCTCCCCACATGCAGTGGTGGTACATCACTGGGTTACAGACTCAGATGCTCAGTATTCACCATGCCCAGGAATCATACCCACAAAATTGAATGGTATGCTTCTTTGTGATGCTGGGAATCCAGACTTTACTAGAAAATGGAAGATTTACACTCAGGGCCTACACTCAATTATAACTTTGTTCCTTACATTCTTAGCTAGGCCATTATCAAGTTTTAGAAGACACTATTATAGGCTCAATCAAACCCAACCTACCGAAGTTCTAGTAATCTTCTAAATATCCATCAGAAAATCTGATCCTGAGAAAATACCGGTTTGCCTCATTTTATCAGAAGTTCTTTCAGGTATGAAATTCATTAGAGATGCATGCAAGTCTTTATATTGCCATACATGGTCTCAGTGAGCCAACTCATCAGTCATAGAGTTCAAAACAGATCTGTTTTCTGTTCATGAGATATATCTGGTCCTTTGTGTCAGGTTCACCACAAAAAACTTGATGTGTACAGCCAAGAATTTCATTCCATTCATGAGGTTAACAATAAAATTCCACATCATTTTTTACAGATTCCTACTGATGGATGAAAGTGCAAAACTTACAGTACTGAATTTTGATATTCCAACCTCAAGGAGCAAGCAATAAAAGAAAATACATTAGCAGAATGATAAAAATAATAACTAAAATTAAATAATAAAATAAAGCCTTTTTAAAAATAATTGGATTGTGAGGTATCTGGGAAAGTAAAATTAAATGGACTGTGAGTTTGAATTGTGTACTGGTATGAGAAACAATCATATACACAGCTTATGATTCCACACTGACTAAATGAAAGAATAATTGGATGGATAAATGAATAAAAGAATGATAGCCACTGGGCTCGGTGACTCAGCCTGTAATCCCACACTTGGGAGGCTGAGGTGAGTGGATTGCCTGAGCCTGCAGGTTCGAGACCCACCCGGGCAACTTGGTGAGACCTCATCTCTACAATAAATCAAAAATTAGCTGGGTGTGGTAGCATGCATCTGTACTTCCAGCTACTTGGAAGGCTGAGGCAGAAGGAGCGCCAGAGCCCAGCAGATTGAGGCTGTGGTATCCGGGTGTGTGCCACTGCACTCCAGTCTGGGCAATGGAGTGAGACTCTAACTCAAAAAAAAAAGAATGATAACCAGCCCCAAACACTTGCAAGTGTCCTGAATTCTTAAGAAGCCACACAATGGGTCTGTCCTATTAATTTTCTATCTCTCCAACTTCCTTTCTAGATGAGATTTCAGGCTCTGCCAAACTTCCTCTTAGTGACAGTCCTGTGGATGGCACCTTTGACCTCCTTGTTTCTCAAGCTGTAGATAAGTGGGTTCAGCATGGGAATCACTGCTGTGTAAAACACAGACACCACTTCATTGAGATACAGGGAGAAACTGCACTAGGCCTTAAATAAATAAAGAAAGGAGTGCCATACCGGATGGAGTCAGCTGTCAGGTAAGAAGAGCAGGTGGAAAAGGCTCTGTGCCTCCCATCAGCAGAGCAGATCCTCAGAACGGCTGTAAGGATGTAAATGTCAGAGACCAGAATAGTCAGGCTACTGAAGACTCCCACCGCTCCAACCACAACAAAAACCACCAACTTAGCTGAGCTCGGTGGCTCAACCTGTAATCCCGCACCTTTGGGAGGCTGAGGTGAGTGGATTGCCTGAGTGCGGGGGGCCAGCCCCTGCAAGTTTTGGGGAGTCCCTTGGAAGATGTGGTGGCGTCGGCGAATCTGTAGGGATAGATATTAAAAGAAAGAAAGATGGAAGGATAGATATAAAGAGGAAGAAAGAGAAAGAAAGAAAGTGGGCAACTGTTCAGTGAAATGAGCAGAAGCCGTTTATTGAAAGTTACAGCAGGTATTTATCCCCAAATTTTACACAGGCAGTCTCACAAGTCTTTCACGTGAACACAAAGCCAGGTGCGGGGGGGCATCCCCCACCCACCAGATGCTTAGGTGTGAGGAGGAACAAACCCCAAGATTGTCTCATTGTTCCCTTTGCTAGTTAAATGTTCTTCAAAAGCAGTGTAACAATCCTTACTAGTCTAATGATGTTCTGATAATCAATAACTTCTAAAGCTCACTCATACCCATGATGACTAAATTAAACTCTACCACTTATACAATGCTACAGAAGCTCTTAATTATAGCTTAAGCCAATTTCCTAAAGAATGTGGCCCAGTCCAAAGATCACACTGGGCCCTACAGGATGTGGCCCAGTCCAAGGTCCACGGTGGGCCACCTTTTGGAACAATAGACGACAATCTCTTAACAAAATGGCTATTCCAAAGTCTTATATGTCTATCCCAATTTCTATGAAAGTTTTCCAATTCTTAATTCTAATATATAAAGTTGATTAGCAGCAGCAAAGCTTCTAAAACCTAAATGTAAATTGTAAATGTACTAAGGCAAAAACTTCGATAGTAGAAAGTGGAGACGATGAAAATTCTTAAAGTTAACTATATTCTTATTAAACCTAAAAATATTATGATTGACTATGTATGAACTAACATGATTCGTAGCATGACCTATTCTACAATACCTTCTATGAATAAAATAAATTCAATTTCTATAATAGGTAGAAAAGAGACCTTACACTAACTGTAGCTAAAGCCGGCCCAAAAGAATGCAGCCCAGTCCAAAGTACATGCTGGGCTCTCAGGAATGTGGCCCAGCCCAAACTCTGTGCTGGGCCACTCTCGAAAATCATCTTCACCATTGAAAAGCTGCAAACAGCTCTCCCTAAGTATATGCTAATTCTATAAATATTGTTTTAAATCTTATAAAGAAGCTTGTACCGTATAAAAGGCTCCCAAATGTGACCTGAATTTGAATTATATCTAATACCTAGGCCGAAACCGCAGTTTATGGGAAACAGGAACAATGGGTTTCTAGAGTCAGCTATGCCTGTCACAGTCACAGAGTCTTCAGCTTAGGCCAGCAGAGTTCCTTTA
>NW_007232286.1:22098-24831 GCF_000164805.1 Carlito syrichta
GGCAGTGAGACTCCAAAAAAAAAAAAAAAAAAACACCAACTTAGTGAGCTTGGTATCAGCGCAAACAAGGAAAAGTAGATGGGACATGTCACAGAAATGATTGATGACATTAAGACCGCAAAAAGGAAGACGAAAAGCATTTGTTGCGTGAGTCATGGTGTTCATGAACCCAATGGCATAAGGACCCCCCCACAAACAGGATGCAGAGTCTCTGGGACATGGCAACTGAGTACAATAATGGGTTGCAGATGGCCACATAGGGATCATAGGCCATGGATGCCAAGAGAAAACACTCTGCTGCCACAAAGAAACCAAAGAAGCACTGCTGCAAAGCACAGCCCAGAAAAGAGATGGCTTTCCTCTTCACAAAGAAGTCAGTGAGCATCTTGGAGCTCACAACCAAGGAGAAGCAGATATCCACAAAGGACAGGTGGCTGAGGAAAAAGTACATGGGTGTGTGAAGGTGGGAATCAATCTGGATGAGAACAATCATGCCCAAGTTTCCAGTTAGATTGATGACATAGAAACTAAGAAAGAGCAGGAAGAGGAAGGCCTGCAACTGGGAGTTGTAATTCAAGTCTATGAAAATGAACTCTGTGACTCTTGTGTGATTTTCATCAGCCATCGACTGGTTCTGGTTTCCACTAGAAGAAAAACAAAAGATTCAAAATAGATTTAGGAAACATGATTTCAAAACTGAGACACAGCAAAAATATACCAGGAACTGGTGAGTGCTAAGCATAATTACACTGAATCACCAAGGAAACAAAAGTGAGATATACATCAGTGCAAAATAGCAGACCTGAAACTAAGACATGTTAGAACTCTACAGAAATCCATCCATACTTAGAGGAGAAAAACAGGATTCTACTAAAAAGGAGCAGCTTGCCCAAGGTCCCATACCTAATAATTGGCAGAGTCCATTCCAGAATAGATGCTTAATAACTTCCACTTTGATGAACCTTACCTGAATCCACCAGTTGAACACACACCTGGTGAAGTGATGCAGGAGAGTGAAAGTGAGCCCAACTGGAAAGAAAATGAGCAGCTGTTCATGTCTAGGCCATATGCTGTGCACTTTATAATTAAAACCTAAGGCTAAAGGCCTGTTCTCCAAATACTCTGAAGTCAGTCTTTGCTGACCCCAGGAAAGTTACTTATATTCATCTGTGAAACTGGAAAAACAAAGATAATAGCTACCTTGTAAGTGTTGTGAGGATTGAATGAGATAATAAATGCATAACATACAGTAGAGTCTTATTGAACATGTATATGAGTGCTCAATAATTATTAGTAGTGGGACTTCCAGCAAGATGGTGATGGGCCAGCAGGGTCTGTGAAACCCTCTGCAAAAGAGAACATCCATAAAGACCCTAGCTCTCTCCCAGGGGCTGCAGACCCCATCTTCCACAGCCTGCTCTTCACAGGGAGCTCAGCCGCCAATGTCACCCACGGTCGCTACTTGGATATCGCCATGAACTGGGCTGCTCCTGCAGTCACTGCAGCAGGACTGGGCTGCTCCTGCAGTCACCGCGGCAGGACTGGGCTGCTCCTGCAGTTGCAGATACCACCACTGCGGTCATTCCCAGCTCATACCTGAAGCCGCCCACAACTTCAGACTGTGAAGCTCCGCAAGCAGGATCTTCTCAGATCTCCGCTGCCACGCCACGCCCCTAGCCCGGAGAAAGGCCTGTGGAACTTCCCCAGTGAAGTTGCCATGGCAAGTTGCGTATCCCTAGCAGACTCACTCCCCTCTGAACTGTAGAGTGGGATAGCACCATCTGCTGGGGAACCAAGGTAATAACATCAAAACGGGAATAGCAGAGGCTCATCCTGCTTGAAAAATGGAAAAAGCCAGATCTCAGTGATAGACTGGGCAGGGGGCCCATATCTGAACTGTTCTTCACAGTAGGCCAGGGGCAACTGACCCTAACGGTGAACAATTCTACCAGCCTGCAAAGACAGCTAGAAATCAGAGCTGAAAGGACATTGGACTTAAAGGAAAAGTCTCAGAGTGTGCTTGACTGGTCCTGTTAGTCTACTGACTAATCTATCCCTCCTCCCCTTTTTTTCTTTTTCTCTTTCTTTTCTTTTCTTCCCCCCCCCTTTTCCTTTTTTCTTATATCTCTGTAAATCCCATATTTGTATAAAGGAATAGCACACCAATAAGGAGGTTGATCAGTGCGTACGTTAGCATCATTGCATGTTTTCAATTTTTATATGGTTGTTGGTTAGTTTTCAGTTGTGGTTATTGTTTTTCTTTATATTTGTTTCAGTCTTTTTGTTTCTTTGTGAGTCAGTACACTCAACTGTTTTCCCTCTCACCCCTCTCTCTATCTCCACCCACCTCTCCCCACTGTCTGCTCCATTTTCTCCCCTCTGTTAACCTCATTTTGCTTTCAGGGAGTAAACCTACAACCCCAATGCATGGACAGACTCCAAGGCAGTGGGAAGTGGGTTTCAGACTATCCATACAGCTGATGGTGAACACCAGGATGTACAGAGAGATTTTAAATCCAAAACTACAAAAAGGACTGCTCTCAACCCACAGTTTAACTCCAGAACTAGACAAAGCAAGAGGAAATATATTAGGAAGAATAGGAGATTGAACAAACAGAAGTAAAAGAAACCCCTACACCCCTGAATAACAGAATTAAAGAAGACAGGGAAGTGGAGGGAAGAGAAAAGTAGGGAGGGAAAATCTGCACAAATGAAGAAAAACCAAAAGAAGAA
>NW_007232287.1:0-20375 GCF_000164805.1 Carlito syrichta
AGACTGGAGTGCAGTGGCCGCTCCTGGTCACCGCAGCCTCGACCTGCTGGGCTCCAGCGACCTTTCTGCCTCAGCCTTCCAAGTAGCCGGAATTACAGGCATGCGCTACCACGCCCGGCTGATTTTTTTATTTATTGTAGAGATGAGGTCTCGCCACCCAGGTGGGTCTCAAACCCACGGGCTCAGGCAATCCACTCACCTCAGCCTCCCAAAGGCATGGGATTACAGGCTGAGCCACCGAACCCACCTGTGGTTCATTATTTATTGCCAAATTGCTCCTCAAAAAGAGCACATAGTTAGTGCCTCAAGGAAAAGGGGACTTTTATACAAAGTCTTGGTAAATTTTTAGCTTTTTTTCTATATTTTCTTAGTTTGCTTTTCTTTTACCAATTTTTAAGTAGTGGTTTAATATTTATTATTTTATGCAATCTTTCTCTACTACCAAACCATTGTCCATTTTCCATTGAAAACTTAATGCTAGCTGGGCACTGTGGCTCATACCTGTATTCCCAGCACTTTGGGAGGCAGAAGTGACAGGATTGCCTGAGCCCATGGGTTCAAGACCAGCCTGGGCAACTTGGCAAGACCTCATCTCTACAATATATCAAAAAATTAGCCAGGCACATGTCAGTGGTTCCAGCTACTTGGAAGGCTGAAGTGGAAGGATCTCCTGAGCCCAGCAAGTCGAGGCTGTGGTGGCCATGAGTGTGCCACTGTACTCCAACCTGGGTAACAAAGTGAGACTCTGACTCAAAAAAACACAAAACTTAATGCTTTCCTTAAAAAATATTTTTCTTGCTGGGTGTGGTGGCATGTGCCAGTAGTTCAAGCTTCTCAGCAGACTGAGGTGAGAGTACTGTTTGAGGCCAGGTGTTGATGACTACAGTGCACTGAGTCACTGCACTCCAGACTAGGCAACATAGTGTGACCTTGTCTCTATAAAAATTATTTTTTCCTTATAAGTATTTTTATATTTGACTTTAATCAATCATTTATCACATATATTTGCCATTGTGTCTTTTACTTTCACCACACAGAAGTCTTATCTATGCTCCTACAAGGAAAAACACTCAAACTAGGGAAAGCATGCCACTTTTAATTTTTTATAAATTTTCTTTAAGTACATAACACACATCTCATTACAGATGGCCTTTTAAACAGAGGTTACATGTTAAATAACCTAGTTCCCATTGGACAATTATTTCAACTATGTTAGTAGCATTCTCCATTTCTCCCCTGTGGATAAGTTTCAAGTTGCAGGATAATTGTATGTAATCATGGCATGGGAAAAAGAAAGAGAATACTAATGTTACAACTTCTTACTGTATTCCTTATGTATCTTTGGTTCATATATACTGTTTCCATTTTTATTTCTTCTATATATCATTCTGGATAGTTTCTTCTGACGTCTTCCAGTTTACTAATTTTCTCTTCAGCTGTAATTAATTTTCTATTAACCCCATCTATAAAGCTTTCAATTTCACTTACTTTTTTATTTCCAAAATTTCTGTTTTATATTTTATATTTTTCAGCTTTTCGTCAACATTTTGGGTCTTGTCTTTTTATTTATTTATGCATAACTCACATAGTTATTTTTAAATATACATTTAATAAATATATTACTTTATTATGTGAATCCCCTGTAAATCCAGTGGTATTGTTTGTCTTGATTTTTAGACACATTGTTTTACCTTCTGTGTGTCTACCAGCTATTTGTGTTTAGTGCTAGACACTGTGTTTAAAAAAAATTGCAGCCAGACTCAGTGGCTCAGCCTGTAATCCCGTGCCTTTGGGAGGCTGAGGTGAGTGGATTGCCCGAGCCCGCGGGTTCGAGACCCACCTGGGCAGCGAGACCTCATCTCTACAATAAATCAAAAAATCAGCCGGGCGTGGTAGTGCATGCCTGTAATTCCGGCTACTGGGAAGGCTGAGGCAGAAGGATCGCTGGAACCCAGCAGGCGAGGCTGCGGTGGCCGGGAGCGGCCACTGCACACTAGTCTGGGTGACTGAGTGAGACTCCAACTCAAAAAAAATAAAAACAAATTTTAAAAATTGCAAAAATTATTTGAGGCTTAAAATAATTTTACCTTCCTCCAAAAAAATTTTACATTACCTTGGACATAAGACTATCGACAATAGCAATACCCAATCACATTAATCCAATCGGGAATTGAAATTATTAAAATGTGGGCTTCATTCTCTATGAGAATAGTATTTCTGGTTGAACCTTAGTCTTCCAGCATTTTAGGTTCTAGCTAAAGCTTGGAAAGCAACCTTCTTAAGTGTATCTGGACTCCAATTTTTATCTCACTAACCTCACAAGACTGTCAAATCTCTGCTTAGCCTCTCAGCTGTCCCTTCTTAAATCCATTGACTCTTTCAGGGAAAAAGTACTCCCCAATGCTGGGCACAGCTTCCTGAATTTCCTTTACTTGATCTTAGTCCCATAATTCTGTACTGCCTTATTAACGCTCTACTGCTATTAAGCATACTTTATTTTGACTCTTTTTAGTTTTTCTAGTTATTCTCAACAAAATAGTCTATCTGGTATTACTTGAAGTGGTATCACAAAGCTTGTCCACGTTATCCTAACTTATTTATTTAATACATTTTCATTTTACGTTTGATTTTCTCATAACTTTAATGCTGAACTTTTTTTCTGCCTTCTATTTCCAGAATTACTGTTATACACAAAAGTAAGGTCTTTTTAATTTTGAGTTTGTTTGGCTTGTTTTGTCAAGAATCAATGTTTTCTTTCTATTTCATTAGTAATAGGTTTGCTAGTTTTTTGTTCTTTGGTTCGGTTTGGTTTTTGGTTTTGATTTTTTTGTTTGTTTGGTAGGTTGGGTTTTGGTTTGTTGTTGTTGTTGTTGTTGTTGTTTGAGACAGGATGTCACTCCACTGGCTAGGCTGGATTGCAGTGGCATGATCACAGCTCACCACAGCCTCAAACTCCTGGGTTCAGGTTATTCTCCAGCCTCAGCCTCCTGAGTAGCTGGAACTACAGGCACAGGCCACCATGCCCAGCTAATTTTTTTCTAACTTTTTTATAGAGATCAGGTCTCTCAATAGTGCCTAGGCTGGTCTCGAACTCCAGGGTCAAGTGACTCTCTTGCCTCGGCCTCCCTAAGTGCTGGGAGGTATGCGCCTCAGCGCCCAGCAGTAATAGGTGTTATAAGTTTTCTGATTTCAGACTGTAAGTTCTCAATTTTTTCGGGAGGTGGGGGGAAGAGAATCTGAGCTCTTGTTTTGTTGTCTTTTAGAGCTACACATTTTTCATTGATTGGGACACATTTTTAGCATGCTTGCTGTGGTTTTCTCTTTCTAATTAATTATGTGATTATAAATAAATGTACTCTGTGATTTGGTCTTGATAAAATACATAGCTTTAATCTTTCTATCATTACACTTTCTGTTTTGATCTCCTTTATCTGACCCTTCACAATTTTAGAAATATCTCATAAGCTTTCTAGTCTAGGCCAAACTCTGCTCTTAAAAAGGTGGAGCATAATTCCCCACTCCTTAAATGTAGATTTTGCATAGTCAATTCTTTCCAAAGAGTACAGTATAGAAAATGTGTCGGGGGGTAACTTTACAGTTTTTGACAAATCTGACAAATACTACCTTGGCCAGGTGATCAAGGTTAACAGCAACAATGATAAATCACATTGATGGCATGTACTCTTGATATGATATAATGCAAATGGCACTTTACCTCTGTGGTCTTTCTTCCAAAACACACAACCCCAATATAATCATGAGAAAAACATCAGAAAAAAAATAGCTATTTGATGGACTTTCTACAAAACACCTGACCAATATTCCCCAAAGCTGTCAAGTTAATCAAGAACAAAGAAACCTAAGAAACTGTCACAGTCAATAGAAGCCTTAAGAAACATGACAATTAAATGTAATGTGATATTCTATTAACAGATTGAATCTGAAAATAACAATGACAAGATGTGAGGGAAAAACTAAAAAAATCTAAATTTAATAATAATTAAGTGAATAATTTGTCAATATTGATTCATTGGTTGTGACAACAGCACCATACTAATGCAAGATGTTAATAATAGAAGACACTGGGTGTGAGGTATATGGAAACTCTGAATTATCTTCACAACGTTGCTCTAAATATAAAGCTGGTCTAAAAGTTTACTTTTAAAAATTCTATCTTATATCCACTTTAAAGTTTATTCATTCTTCCCAGTTTCCCAGTGCCACGCACCAATCTCTCTCCCTCTGCAAACTCCAGGAAAATTATGTCAGCTTACCCTAAGTGTGGTGATTATACTTAGATTTGGTTCCTGTGTCAATAATTCCAAATAATTGCATCGCATGGTTTAAGGAGTCCATGGATAAGAACTCCTCCTCTGTAAGGGCTGGGGAGAAGAAATTTCATGAAAGCACTCTATTACAAAATTCCTATAAGTAATCTTCTTTCTTTCTCCAAAGAGTTTTGATAAATGGGTCCAACATATCTCTTTAGAATGTGTGGGTTTTTAATAACCATTGTACCCAGCCCTGGGACCTCATTCAATATTCAAGACAAAAGGAAAAATGCCATTTTAACATCATTTCTTTTTTTTTTTTAAAGATGTGGGGTGCAATTCAGGGTTAGGTATACAAATGTTCATTATGCAGGTACCGTTGTTGATGAGATGTGGACCTCCCTCCCCTGGCAGTTTCCCACTACTGCCAATCCCTTTCTTATAGTATTATGATAATTGTATTTAACATCATTTCACTCTTTTATCTTAAAAACTCTTCTTTCTTGCAAATTATGTTTTTGGAATTTTATTGAAGCTGACTATTGTGTAGACACTCTGGACTTGGACTTAAAATCTCCCTATAAATTCCCATAACAACCCTTGAGGTCACGCCTTTTGAAAACCACTAAAAGACAGGATAAATTAACAATTTTCCAAACAATCTATAGACAATGAGTACTCTTGACATAGAAAGTAAAGTAATTCAATTCACGGTATACTAGTCCTGTTAACCTATTATTCTTCTATTATCCAGATGTTAACACCTAGGTCCTAAAAATACTTGAGACTATATTTTTCAAATTAGTAGAGATCAGTTAAACCTCTGCTCTGTACCGCCTCACCTGTTTATAGGTAATGTGCATGGTTAGAACACAGAATAGCAGAACAGGTGTAAGTAAAGTTTGATGTTCTTCAATTATCGAGTAAAAATTACCTAGTGTTCAAGCTGAACTAAATGTATAGACAAAGTACTATTTCTGGAAATAGGAAACTCAGAGGAAAAAGCTTGTGGGGAAGACAACAGGTTTTATTTTGGACTGGATAACTAAATGGAAATGCTAAGAGGTTAGTTGGATGTGTAGGTCTGAAGTTCAGGAGAAACTGGGATGGCACTGTTGACACAGATAATACTTGAAGCCAAGTAAGTGGATGAGATTACTGAGGGAAAACAAGTTGACTGAGACAGGAAGACAGGTCCTGAGAGAAACCTAAAATTTATCAACATTTAAAAGATAAAGAGGCCAGGCGTGGTGACTCACGCCTATAATTCCAGCACTTTGGGAGGCCGAGGCAAGAGGTTGCTTGAGTCCAGGGGTTCAAAACCAGTCTGGGCAACCTGGCGAGACCTCGTCTCTACAATAAATAAAAAAACTAGCCAGGCATGGTGGCACGGGCCTGTGGTCCCAACTACTTGAAAGGCTGAGGCGGAAGGATCGCCTGAGCCCAGCTGGTTGAGGCTGTGGTAGCCGTGAGTGTGCACCACTGCATTCCAGCTTGGATGACAGAGTGAGACTCCAACTCAAAAAATAAAAGATAAAAGATAAAGAAAGACAAATCATTAAGAAAGCTAAGACAGATGGGCCAGAAAGACAGGAGAAAACCTAAGGGAGAGAGTCACACACAAAAAAGGGAAGAAAAAAACAGAAGGAAGTATTTGAAGAAGAAAGCAGTCAACAGTGTCAAATACTGCTGGAAGGTCAACCAACACAGACTGGTAAATTATTGGATGTAGGGACATGGAGCTCCCTGGTAGGAGCAGATTCAGTGGCATTGTGGGCTAGCAACTAAAGTGGAATCAGCTGTGGAATAAAGCGACCAAGAGGAAGTGGAAACAATGAATGAGGTTGACTTTTTATCGGTTTCACTAACTTCCACCATAAAGGAGATCAAAGAGACATGGAGCACATGGAGAAATAGACCTCTGTAAAGATAAGAGACGTTGGTTCTCAACAAAAAAGAGTCATTAGAGAGGTGGAGGTTGAAGCATTGCAGAAAGAGATTTTCTAGTCACTCACCCACTTTTATCACTTTTCCTTTCACTCCTTACAGGAAGTTTGGGTAAAACCAAGTAAAGAGACAGAACGCTATTAGCATCTCAATCTATTGAAGTTTTGCCAGAAATGCAGACAATATTATAGAATAAATTTTATATTGTTTGTTTTATTTGTGCATTCTTCTCTATGGAACACATAAGTCACTTCCTCCTCTTCAAACAGGATGCACAAGGAATGACTTCTTTTTTCTCTGTGGAGTAGAATGTAAAATATTTTCTGAAAGTGAAAGAGCTAAAAGTATTCAGAATTCTAGAGAGATTGGAAAATTTTTTAGTCGATGTAGAAAAAGGTAATATTACCAACAAAGGAACAAAAGGATAATCAGGCAGCATTATGGCCCAGTTGAGATTAGTTTCTGGAACTCAGAACATGGCTCCAAGAACTTCTATCTGATATTCAGTCTCCATTTAATAAGTATCTGTTAATGCCAACCATGTGCTAGGCATTGTTCTAGAAACTCAAGATACAATGTCAGTGAAGGCAGAAAAGGACCTTATTTTCAAGACATTTAAATTCTAGAAAAATGATACAGAAAATAAAGAACTAGCCAGGCTCGGTGGCTCAGCCTGTAATCCCGTGCCTTTGGGAGGCTGAGGTGAGTGGACTGCCTGAGCCCGCGGGTTCGAGACCCGCCTGGGCAGCAAGACCTCATCTCTACAATAAATCAAAAAATCAGCCGGGCGTGGTAGCGCATGCCTGTAATTCCGGCTACTTGGAAGGCTGAGGCGGAAGGATCGCCGGAGCCCAGTAGGTCGAGGCTGCAGTGGCCGGGAGTGGCCACTGAACTCCAGTCTGGGCAACAGAGTGAGACTCCAACTCAAAAAGAAAATAAAGAACGAAACAACTGAACATGATTATTTCAGACAATATTAAGGAAAAAACACTGCTATTAAAAAATGAAACCACAGCCAGGAGTGGTGGCTCACATCTATAATTCCAACACTTTGGGAGGCCAAGGTGAGAAGATCGCCTAAGCCCATGGATTCGAGACCAGTCCAGGCAACTTGGCAAGACCTCATCTTTACAATAAATCAAGAAACTAACAGGGCATGTTGGCATGTGCCTGTAGTTCCAGCTACTTGGAAGGCTGAAACGGAAGGATCGCCTGAGCACGGCAGGTCAAGGCTGCGGTGGCTGTGAGGTGCCTAGGAGACAGACCTGAACAATTGGAAGAAGTTGTATGTGGATCTAAAGAAAGATCATCCTTGGCAGAAGAAACAGCAAGTGAAACTGAGTTTGGTGTAGTCCAGCAACAAAAAAAGATGACAGAAAAGAAAGCCAGTGTTGCTGGAGCATTTGATAAGCAAAAGGGATTGTCATAGCAGGCTGAGGAAGGCAATGGCCAGATTATGCAGAGCTTAATGGGATACGAAGAGGGACCAAAAAAAAAAAACTGAATTATTTTTTGGAGGTCAGGTTCCTTGTAATACAGGTTTCCCCCACTAGGTAAGTGTTCTGGGAACCAATCGGTATCGGTGTACCAGTTAGTGTTGTTGGAGGCTATGTTTAACTTCAGTGATTTTTTTTTTTTTTTTTTTTAAAGATTCTTTCTGGCTGGGCTTGATAGCTCAGCCTGTAATCCCAGCACTCTGGGAAGCCGAGGCGAGTGGATTGCCTGAGCCCGTGGGTTCGAGACCCACCCGGGGCAACTTGGCGAGACCTCGTCTCTACAATAAATCAAAAAATTAGCTGGGTGTGGTAGTGCGCACCTGTAGCTCCAGCTACTTGGAAGGCTGGGGCAGAAGGATTGCGACGCCTAGCAGGTCGATGCTGGGGTGGCCATGAGTGTGCCACTGCACTCTAGCATGGGTGACAGAGTGAGATTCCAACTCAAAAAAAAAAAAAAAAAAAATTCTTTCTTTATGTTTGCCCATTTCATGATGGGTGATTTATAAGCACATCTGCCCACACCACACTGAGTGTTCAGCAGTTTTTGACCAGAAATAGTCCCATCCTGCCTATTCACCAAATTTCTCCCTGAGGGACTTTTGTTTCCCTAGATGAAAAAACTCCTCAGAAGGGAAATGTTTTGCCGATGTGGAAGATGTGAAACAAAAAACAGCAGATGGACTAGTGGATGCACTAGAACCCATCCAAATTGATGAGTTCAAAAGCTGTTTTAAGCAGAGGAAAAAGTCTCCATAGGTATATTGCATCAAATGGAGAGTACTTTGAAGGTAAGACGTTTAAACATGCAAGAATACATACACTTTTTAATAATAAATTCTAGGTTTTTTGGGGGATCCCTCTTCATATAGAAACAAATTTGGATCATATTCTAAATGTAATAGAAATCCATAAGAAATTTTTAAACATGAAAATAACATCTGATCCACATTACAAAAATAAGTCATCCTGGGTGCTCTTTGAGAAATGAACAGTGGAAGCAGGAATAGCAACTAGGAGGTTTTTGCAATAATCCAGGTGAGAAGATGGTGATATAGGCCGGGGTGGTGGCCACGCAAGTGTAGAAGAGTAAAAAGGGAGGAAGTAATCAGCTGCCTCAAATGCTGCAGATAGACTGATGGGGCCCAAAAAGTGACCTGTGGATCAACTCCATGGTTATCTTTGCCGACCTGGACAAAGTCACCTGCTGTGAAGTGGCACAGACGTGGACAGATGCTGCCTGGAGACATAAGGAGAGAATGGAAGGTGAGGAGGAGCACAATGATTGCAGACAGGCTTTCCAGAAGGTTATCTATAAGATGAGTTGGGAAACAGTGTAATAGAGGAGGAGCCTCTGGGTCAACTAATGGGATCTACTTAAGCAGTGTATGTGTTGTTTTACAAAGTTGTGTGTTGTTTACAAAGAGTAGAAAATGCTGACGCAGGAGGGTCCATGAGACAAGACTGCAATCCAGAATACAAGTGGGCCAGTTGGTAGTGATGGAAGCAAGAAAGTTGAAAGTGAGGTAAGTCAGAAAGTGTGGGTACGGATGAAGATGGGGTAAGAGATCTGAACGTAGGAAGATGAGGCCGGGCACAGTGGCTCATGCTTATAATCCCAGCACTTTGGGAGATCAAGCACTTTGGGTGAGGATTGCCTGAGCCCAGGGGTTCGAGACCAGTTCAGGCAACTTGATGAGACCTCAACTCTACAATAAATTAGAAAAATTAAGCCGGGCTCGGTGGTTCAGCCTGTAATCCTGTGCCTTTGGGAGGCTGAGGTGAGTGGATTGCCTGAGCCCACGGGTTCGAGACCTGCCTGGGCAACTTGGCGAGACCTCATCCCTACAATAAATCAAAATGAGCCGGGCATGGTAGCGCGTGCCTGTAGTTCCAGCTACTTGGAAGGCTGAGACGGAAGCATCGCCGGAGCCCAGCAGGTCGAGGCTGCGGTGGCCGGGAGCGGCCACTGCACTCCAGTCTGGGTGACAGAGTGAGACTTCAACTCAAAAAAAAAAAAAAATTAGCCAAGTGTGGTGGCATTCACCTGTAGTTCCAACGACTTGGAATGCTGAGGTGGAAGAATCACCTGAGCCCAACAGGTCGAGACTGCGGTGGCCATGAGCATGCCACTGCACTCCAGTCTGGACAACACAGTAAGACTCTGACTCAAAAAAAAAAAAAAAAAAGTAGGAAGATGGAGTTCCTCTCAGGTTTTACCAAGAGCACCTGTCTTGTCTGAATAATTTCAACTAGTTTCCCTTGAATGCATCATAAAAGACATTTCTTCACTAAGGATTGAGAAACAGGACATACATCAATCTGATTTTGATCAAAGCTTTGAGCCTTCAGAAACACCTCAAGTTTATGTAGACATTTTCACTGCGAAATCTCTTCCCCCTGGAGGACAGTTTTCCTTTTTCAAAATCCCTGAATTTTCCTTTGAGACAAAGATTGAGACTCACCTATCTAGTAAACTTTTTGCCTGGATTTTTAGCCAGAGTAGCTTTTCTTTGGTGCCTATTTTAGAAAACGACTAGATGAATGTTTTCTAAAATTTCCCCAGGTCCCACTAGTTATTGCCTTTTCCCTCAGTGTTTAATAGTCAGGTTCATTTCTCCTAACAGAGATCCTTACCTTTCTTCAGAGCCTTAACATACCAGTGGGCATGTTCTCTACAAAGAATACCTTCTCGGCCGGGCTCGGTGGCTCAGCCTGTAATCCAAGCACTTTGGGAGACTGAGGTGAGTGGATTGCCTGAGCCCGTGGGTTCGAGACCCACCTGGGCAACTTGGCAAGACCTCATCCCTACAATAAATCAAAAACAAAAAAAATTAGCCGGGCGTGGTAGCGCACGCCTGTAGTTCCAGCTACTTGGAAGGCTGAGGCGGAAGGATCGCCAGAGCCCAGCGGGTCGAGGCTGCGGTGGCCGGGAGCGGCCACTGCACTCCAGTCTGGGCGACAGAGTGAGACTCCAACTCAAAAAAAACCAAAAAACAAAACAAAGAACACCTTCTCACTATTGCCAGTCTTCAAGAGCATGATGAATGACCCTGTCCTGTTGGGCTGATCATTGGGAAACAAAGTATATTGCTATCATCACTCAGGATTTGGAAAATGGAAGAATTTTTTTTTAAAGAACTTTAAACATCTTCTGGTCAAATCACTCTCAGATGAATTTCAAGGAAGCGTAATGGTTGATTTAAAGGTGCTTTTTGCTCATTTTGTTTGTTTAATTGTAGGTAACATGATGATAGTTCAAAGTATTCAATGACGGGCTTCCCACCTGCCCAGTAAAAGTGCTCCTCTTCCTACAACTTAGCTTAGTACATTTTGCTGTAAAACAAGGAAAGAAAAAGATGCCACATTCTTCATCTTGAAGGTCAAAAGGAAATTGCCTCTGCCCAGGTGAGACAACAAAATCTTGCAAAAAAGGAAGGATTTTGTCCTCCCCCATCCCACACCCCCAAATAAGTCAAAAAAGCACTTTGGCAAGAGAAAAAAAAAAGGTGAGCTTGAAAGCAAACAGCAAGGTGGCAGCACAGTGGCCATTCCCCAGGGAAGGGGAAATCTGATGGAAGACCTGTTACTAGGAAATTTCAAGATAAAGAGAAAATATGTGTTCTGCTTCAAATTTGGAATATTTGAAAACCACAGCCATACAGAAGCATTGTGGGTTATAATGTCGCAAGATACTGGAGAAGGCCACAATCCAGAGGTTTCCATGGGCGCAGGAAATCTAGAGGTTTCTATGGGCCCCACATGGGTAGACCTGGATATTCACTTGCCAGGAAGCCATTCACAGGAGAAAGGTATTACATTACAAAACTATAGCATGGGCCTCCTGACAGCTAAATTTGAAGGCCATCATTTTTGCCAAGTTGTTTGTTGTTATGAACCAAAGAAACAGACTTGTCATTCACCACCCAGTGAAACAAAAAAAGGACCAAGACATGCAGTGTTCCCACTTCAGGTATGGCGAACAGTGATCATGCTAGCTCTTGAGAGTTTAGAATTGGACTCACACAAGACAAAAGGAGAAAAACTTGAGAAGAAGCCCTGTCTGCTCTGGTATTGTTTTAAACTGAAACTGACATTGCAATTACTACATTGGATTGAGGGAAAAGACAAGGATGAAATTGATTAGACCAAGCTGTCCGAGAGCTCAAACTGGTCAGAAATCAACCATTACACACTTTAACTATTTTCTAAATGTCACTAAAAACACCAACTTTGAAAACGTGTTAACTTCCATTCAGTTTTCTTTGTGTTTATGCAGACCTTGAAATACAACCGTTTTAGCCATCTCTGGCACATATATAATGTACTGAATAGGTAGTGATACTGCATAAGTCTTTTTTTTAATTTAATAATCCAGACAGACTTGCACATGGCCTCTCTCACAAAATTATACAGGAGAGTAGACTTACCATAGCATGCATTAATCAAATTTATCAAATGCCAAACGAGGCTCAAGCGCTTCTGCTCAGCTTGTCACAGAGCCACTGAAGGCTGCAGAGCAAAAAGTAAACAAGAAGTTCACCAGATATGTATTTTGAATGTATATTTTTAAAATCAGACCGGTGATGCTAACCAGCATGGTATTGTCTCTCAAGGATATTTAAGCTTAAGGCAAATTATAAATTTGGGATACCTTCTGTTTACATTTTTCAGATTTTTTTTTCTAGTGCGATGAAGTAATGACCCTTGAAAGCAGAAATGTATCACTGGTTAAAAAATTAAATTTAATGAGAAAATACGATAAGTAACACAGGATTGTGCCTCATCAAGAAAAGTGCCATCAACCGGGCTCGGTGGCTCAGCCTATAATCCTGCGCCTTTGGGAGACTGGGGTGAGTGAATTGCCTGAGCCCGCAGGTTCGAGACCCGCCTGGGCAACTTGGCGAGACCTCATCTCTACAATAAATCAAAAAAAAATTAGCCGGGCATGGTAGCGCGCACCTGTAGTTCCAGCTACCTGGAAGGCTGAAGCAGAAGGATCGCCGGAGCCCAGCAGGTCGAGGCTGCAGTGGCCGGGAGCGGCCACTGCACTCCAGTCTGGGTGACACAGTGAGACTCCAAATCAAAAAAAGAAAAAAGAAAAGTGCCGATTTGGCATTAAGTTTCATTCAATTAATGATCATCCCCACCACTCTAACAAACACATATAAAGTGAAAGCAGGTACCTACAAGTTTCACACAAAATCTTTTGAAGGCAAGAAGGTATAGCGAGAATTATCTGTTACCCAGTTTCATTTTTAGTGTGACTAAAACTGTTCAACTTGAATTTCATGCAGTGAAATCTTAAAAACAGTTCTATAGCCCTGCCAAATCACATGATTTTGAAACAAAACACAGAAAGCCTAAAAATAAGGAATCAGACGTTCCTGCCTAATTGAACTACTTAGTGTCATCCACAAAAATTTTATGTGAACAAAATTTAAATGGTCCTTTAAGAGGACCATTCAAAATAAGTTACAAGTGGAGAAAAGACAAATTATATCAGAAAGAGCTTAAAGTCTGAGCCATGCTAAATCAACAAACATTTTCAGAAACATAGTCGCTCCCATTTTCTGATAAAGTCCAGGCTCCATTGATGTTGAAGGTGGACAAGCACATGTCACCCAGTATTCTTGGCGCCAGGAAACTAAGCGCCAGTTGCACTTTTTTACATATTGAGACAACCAAAAATCCCCCCACATATTTCCCAAGATCCTTGAGAGACCATCCCATGCTGGTTGGCATCATCAACCTAATAAAAAAAAATTTTTTTTAAACACATTCTCGGCCAGGCTCAGTGGCTCAGCCTGTAATCCCAGCAGTTTGGATCCCGGCAAGTGGACTGCCTGAACCCGCGGGTTCAAGACCAGCCTGGGCAACTTGGCAAGACCTCGTCTCTACAATAAGTCAAAAATTAGCCGGGTGTGGGAGCATGCGCCTGTAGTTCTGGTTACTTGGAAGGCTGAGGTGGAAGAATCACTAGAGCCCACAGGCCGACGCTGGGGTGGCCGTGAGTGTGCCACCGCACTCCAGCCTGGGCGATGGAGTAAGACTCCGACTCAAAAAAAAACCAAAAAAAAACCAACCCAAATGCATTCACATTTGTATACCTAACCCTAAATTGTACTCCACATATTTACAAAAAAAAATTTTTTTTTTAAAGAAAAAATGCATTCAAAATACATATCTGGTGAATTCCCTTAACACTGATTTCATAGATCAGCTGGATGAAAATGTGGATTTGCTGATCTCTGTATTTTGCTTGCTTTTATACACAAATGAACACAAGTGAACACAAAGATTTATTATACAAAATACAACTGGAGGAAAAAATAGTTTTTAGATTTGATTTTAATATACCAATGAATAACTTGTCAAAACATAGCCAAGTCTATTCTGGTGACATGAAAAGAGTTGCTCAGATAAAAGTGAAATATGCTTATGGTCATTGTTTTTGTGCTAAATAGTTATGCATGCAACATTTTGAAAGATGTTTCATAAAGCTATAAAAGTTGTCAAATTTATTTAAGGCACAATCTTTAACCTGAGGACTTTTCAGAGTTATTATAATGATAAGGATAGGAAAACTCCAGAAAGCATATTTCCATACTGAAGTTTTTAAAGGTTTCAAGATAAGTTGTTTGTACAGATATTTCAAGTGAAACTAGAATAAATTGTTTTGTTATTTAAAAAAAACTCCATAATTGTTAAATTTATTGAGGCACTGCCCTTAAATCAGGCATTTTTCAGTTATTCATAGTGATAAGAATGGTAAATTCCAGAACATATGTTTTAACATTGAAGTTTTTATAGTTTCAAGACAAGGTTCTTGTACAGATATTTCAAATAAAAATACAAACTTTGGCCAGGTGTGGTAACTCATGCCTGTAATCCCAGCACTTTGGGAGGCCTAGGCAAGAGGATTGCTCAAGCCCAGGAGGTCAAGACCAGCCTGGGCAACATAGCAACCCCTGGGCTCAGGCAATGCACTCGCTTGGCTTCCCAAAGTTCTGGGATTATAGGTGTGAGCCACCGGCCCGCCATCAATTCCTTTTAAAAAGTAAATACTCCCTAGTTGTTGGGAGCCAGCCATGGAGGCCTGCTGCGGACCCTGAGACCACCAGGCTGGTTCAGGAGCTGAAGGCCCATTCCCTCCTCCTTTCCTTGTTGTTTAGCATTACCCACTGGTAGGGATTTTAACGATCTAAGCATGAAGTTTTGAGTATATGACAGGCATGGCTGACTCTAGGGATCCATTGTTCCCACTTCTCACAGACTGCGGTTTCAGCTTTACACTTAACACAGTTCAAACTCAGATCACATTTGGGAGCCTTATACGTGATACAAGCTTCTTTATAAGATTTAAAAATATATTTGTAGAATTAGTATATACATTTAGAGAGCTGTTTCCAGCATGAGATGGTTATCTAGGGTTACCAGAAATGGCCCAGCACGAACTTTGGGCTGGGCCACATTCCTAAGGGCCTAGTGTCCATTTTGGACTGGGCCACATTCTTTAGGAACTGGTCTGACCTACAACTAAGAGTTTTTTTATAGTACAGGTAAAGTTAGCACAGAATAGAAAGGTATTAGGATTTAAGTCAGTCATTAGGTGTTGGGTATGCATAAGTTTTAGAAGTTATTGATAATTAGGATTTTATGATATTAAAACTGTTGTATTGCTTTTGAGGAACGTAAACCAAGCATAAGGAACAGTGAGATAATTTGGGGATTGTCCTTCCTCATGCTTGAGGAAAATGCCTGGGGGGCGGGGTTGCCCCCCCTCCACCTGGCTTTGTGTTCATGTAAACTCTTGTGATTTGATTGGGGTTGCCCTTCCTCATTCCTAAGGAAATGCCTGGTGGGAGGGGGACGCCCCTCACCTACCTGGCTTTGTGCCCACGTGAAAGTCTTGTGACTTGACATGTGAAAATTTGGGATGAAAGACTCACGTTTGTTCCCAATAAACGGCTTCTGCTCATTTCACTGAACAGTTGTCCACTTTCTTTCTTTCTCTTTCTTCCTCTTTATATCTATGTCTCCATCTTGCTTTCTTTTAATGTCTCTCCCTACTACAGAATCGGCTTCTGCACTAGACAGAGTCCAGTCTCTTTCTTCCCTTCTATTCTCCCAGAATATTCGCCGACGCTGCCCCACCTTCCAGGAACCCTCAAAATCTCTTTTGGGGGGCTGGCTCCCCATACCTAGTAAGACAAGTGAGCATTTTTTAAGGATATTATCAGTAATTTAACACTTTAGAGTTCTGAATCAGTTTAACCGAAGAAATTGAGATTAAGATTGCAAAGTGACTGGGTGCAGTGGCTCATGCCCACAATGCCAGCACTTTGGGAGGTGGAGGCAAGAGGATTACCTGAGCCCAGGGGTTCAGGATCAGCCTGGACAACGTGGCGAGACTTCACCTCTACAATAAATCAAAAATTAGCCAGACATAGTGGCGCACACCTGTAGTTTCAGCTACTTGGAAGGCAGAGGTGGGAGGATCATCTAAGCCCAGTAAGTTGAGGCTGCAGTGGCCGTGAGCATGCCACTGTCTGCCTGGGAGACAGAGTGAGACTCCAACTCAAAAAAAAAAAAAAAAAAAAGATTGCAAAGTGACATGCTTAAATTAAAAAATAAAAAATACAGTCAGGCTCGGTGGCTCAGCCTGTAATCCCACGCCTTGGTAGGCTGAGGTGAATTGCCTGAGCTCGTGGGTTCGAGACCCGCCTGGGCAACTTGGTGAGACCTCATCTCTACAATAAATCAAAAAATTAACCAGGCGTGGTGGCGCATGCCTGTAGTTCCAGCTACTTGGAAGGCTGAGGCCGAAGGAACACCAGAGCCCAACAGGTCAGGGCTGGGTGGCCGTGAGAGTGCTATTGCACTCCAGCCTGGGCAACAGAGTGAGACTCCAAAAAAAAAAAAAAAGAAGAAAGCTTAAAATCACTGCTTTAGTTCAGCCACCTCATTTTACTAATCAGTTCACTAAGATGTAGAAGGAGAGAAAATGACTTACCCAAGATAACAAAGCAAATTTGTAGTAGAAATTGAGATAGAACTTTTACATTCCTTGATTTCCAATCCATTTTTTTTTCCCTATCCCTGTGACAAGGCTTCATTCTCCAGGACTAGAAGCTTAGAATGATTTGAAAAGACAGGCTTTCTAGCATAGAGATATTTAAATAGCATAGTTTCCACATAATTCTCTTAAGAGAATGCCTTTCATATTTAAATAAATATGCTTTTTAAAAAAATCCTAGGATTTGTCATAAATCTAAAACTAATTATCATCTATTTGGAAGGAGGGATAAACTGGCTTTCATGATGGCAAAGGCAACCTTTAAGAAAAATTGTGTTCTATTGCTTCGGGGGTAAAAAAGAAAGAAAAGAAGAAAGGAAGGAAGGAAGGGAGGGAGGGGAAGGGAAGGAAGAAAGAGAGAGGAATTTATGACAGCAATACTTCCTATTTGCACAAAATAATTACTTTTTTTTCACTCTAGGATATTACTTATTAAGAAGGAAGAGGTCGAGGCTGCAGCAAGCCGTGATTGTGCCACTGCACTCCACTCAGGGCAACAGAGAGAGAGACCCTGACTCAAGGAAAAAACAAACAAAACAGGAAGGCCGGGCACAGTGGCTCACGCCTATAATCCCAGCACTTTGGGAGGCCAAGGTGAGAGGATTGCCTGAGTCCACGGGTTCAAGATAAGCCTGGACAACTTGGTGAGATCTCATCTCTACAATAAATCAAAAAACTAGCCAGGCATGATAGTGCAGCCCTGTAGGCTGAGGCGGAAGGATCATCGGAGCCCAGCAGGTCGAGGCTGTGGTGGCTGTGAGCGTGCCACTGCACTCCAGTCTGGTTGACAGAGTGAGACTCCAAATCAAAAGAAAAAAAAAGAAAAAGGTAGTGACATCCCCATACTTTCTAACATGCCTGTGTTGCCAGGGGCGGTAAATTTTAGGGGTTATTCTAGTCCTCATTCAGAATGATAGCAGCCCTAGCATTATGTTTTGGACACTATTCAGAAATTTGATCCAATTTAATTTCTTGGCCCAGTTCCTGCCTTTGTTGAATTCTCTCCAGAGGTCAAGGTCAAAGGGGCCTCACTAACAACTGGCAGCCATGTCACCAATTGGAGAAAGGACACATATTGAAGAAAGAATGCAGAGACAGCAGCAATTCCTTTTATATTCCTACAAATCATCAGTTATATGGAAAGTCAAGCGAGCAGGGCTGAGATGGAAACAGTGTGTTTCCATTTTAAAGAGGAATGTTAACGGGATGGGAAAACAAACATGCAAATATGAAGAAGGATTGAGATTTACGGAGGCTCAGGGAGTTGGAGGCTGAAAGCTTTTGAGTTTCCAGCAAAGTTCGAATATCCTAAGTAAAACGTTACTTTTATTTATTTATTTATTTATATTTTGAGTCGGAGTCTCACTCAGTCGCCCAGACTGGAGAGCAGCGGCCGCTCCCGGCCACCGCAGCCTCGAGCTGCTGGGCTCCGGCGATCCTTCCACCTCAGCCCTCCAAATAGCTGGAACTACAGGCGCACGCTACCACGCCCGGCAATTTTTGATTTATTGTAGAGATGAGATCTCACCAAGTTGCCCAGGTGGGTCTCGACCCCGCGGGTTCAGGCAATCCACTCACCTCAGCCTCCCAAAGTGCTAGTGCTGGGATTACAGGCTGAGCCACCAAACCCGGCTTAAAACGTTACTTTTAAAAAGGGATACTGCTTAAGAAAAAAGGTACAGAGGCAAGTGTGATGAAGAAAGTTCAGTCCTTTTTTTTCTTAGTTATAAGAAAGAAAGAAAGAAAAAAGCGCCAAAGGAGCTTGTTTCCTTCATTGTTGACTGTCTGCCCTTACAGTTCTGAACTTGGACACCACTCTCAGAAGCATTAGTTGGTTAACCCCACCCCAAAGTACTGACAGCTCATTTTTACAAGCGTGCAATATCTCCAGTCAGATCTAGAACTTGCCATAAATCTAAAAATCATCACTACCTCTGGAAGCGAGCCCAATTAGCCAGAGAAGCAGTCTTTGTGCACCATTTGAACAAAGGCAAAGCGGCCAGGGCTGAATGTGTGTTTTTAGACAGGCGCTGCACAGTGTGAAAGGCTGAGGGTGGTTGCCATGAACACAATTTTAGATTATTTCATTCCTCATTCAAGCTTTCAGAAAGAGCCTGCCACCAGATTTGTTTAAAAGGATCACATCCCACGTGAGTGATTTCTTGGCACAAAAAAAAAAACAAACCAAACCTTCCTTTCCTGTTGTATTAGAGCATCTGGGCCACACTTCTTCAAAAGACGAGTTTTCCTCTCACAAGCAGAAAGCAAGATCCTGGAACCTGTGGCAATCCTACATTTGGATACCCAATTCCCTCACTGTAAGACAGCTAGAATTGTTTTAGGTGCAATGTCTTTATTTCTTCGCCTGAATTGACCAATGTTGTGTAATGTTTTGTTTTTCTCCTTTCTTTCTTGCTCGATTTTTGGTTTGGGGGGTTTTTGTTTGTTTTCTGGGGTGGGGTTGTTTTTTAGCTAATAAGCAAACAATTTTCATTGTTTTTTGTCTAAAATCATAAATAGTCTTCTTGTAGCAATGAAAAATATGACTATGACCATGAAAACTATGCTCACTGCCCAGCCAACACACATGCCCCAATACCCTGGAGGAGAAATAAAGGCGTTTCATTGCGTCAATTGCTTGTAGCTGGAATCTCTCTTTCAAGGCAAACAAGAAGGTGAAGACACAGCAGGACCTCAGGCAGCATCCTGTTGACGCAAAGCTAGTTAGTTGATTTGTGATTGGTAATAAAAAGTGTTATCCTGCCTCACTTGGCAGAGACACATCCAAAGCAGTGTTCTCTGTTGACCTCCTAGTTAACCACATGCGCTGAGCCAGAGGAGTCCGTGGCCAACTCATTGTCATGCAGAGGACTAGGTTACATATCACATGGCTCTCTTTCCTGCCTCTTACCTGAAATCACCACTGGGCTTTTGAGGCCAAACAAAAGATTTGATGCAAAACACTGAGAAATGCGAGATTCTCTAGGGATTTTTCAGACTCAGTGTTTTGAAATTACTTTTACTCCTCTGCAAAAAGATTGTGAAGCAAACAGGTATTTTATTCGATGTATTATTCCTAGTGTGAAAAGAGGCATGTTAACATTTTTATGTAAGAATTTCTGTTTTCTTCTCTACACTCCTTTCCATTTGAAGGCTTAGCACTGAATATAAGTAACCAGATCACTTTTCACTTTTTTATATACACCAAATATGAGCCGTATGTTTATCAAGGATTTCAAAGTATTAGATTTCATCTCCATTTTTAAGACAGAATTGAGAAAAAAGATAGGGGACTTATCAGACGGGACCAGGCTCAAACCATGTCTGACACACTTGCTAAATTATGGTCATGCTACTTAACTTCCAGTGGCTTCACCATAAAATGCAACTAATATCATCTTCCTTTCAAGGTTGCTGTTAGAAATAATGCGTTGTGTAAAATGTCTAGCTTATATTATTTTTATTCGATTATTCTTGTCATTATTATTATGACCAACACTACTAATGTCTAATGAAAATTACATGCTTAAAAGGAATTGGCAGAGCCAGGCTCGGAGGCTCAGCCTGTAATCCCGCGCCTTTGGG
>NW_007232287.1:20551-21138 GCF_000164805.1 Carlito syrichta
GCAGGTCGAGGCTTCAGTGGCCGGGAGCGGCCACTGCACTCCAGTCTGGGCGACAGAGTAGTGGAAATCTACCCCGGGGGAGGAGGGGCACGCCTCATCCACAAGGGTACCTGCATAATGAGCATTTGTATACCTAACCCTGAATTGTACCTCACTTCTTTAAAAATAAAAATTAAGAAAAAAAAGGTATTTGCTTTGTGGATGAATGAATGAATGAATGAATAAATGAATATTTACAAACGGTTCTACTCAGCCCCCCTCAAATGTCTGTAATGTAACTAATATGCTAAAGTAGTGCCTCTTAAACTTCAAGTGACATATTAGTTACTTGGGAATCTTGTTGAAATGCACATTCCCTAAGCATGAGGTGGAACCTAAGAGTCTGCATTTCCAATATGTTCCCCAATCATGCTGACCATATTTTCACTACCCTAGATAATTAATGTTATCCATAATAGACCAGTACTTCAGATATTCAAGCATCATCCAAATATATTGTTGTTTTGTTTTGTTTTGTTTTGTTTGAGTTGGAGTCTCACTCTGTCGCCCAGACTGGAGTGCAGTGGCCGCTCCCGGCCACCGCAGCC
>NW_007232287.1:21190-28399 GCF_000164805.1 Carlito syrichta
GGTCTCGAACCCGCGGGCTCAGACAATCCACTCACCTCAGCCTCCCAAAGGCACGGGATTACAGGCTGAGCCACCGAGCCCAGCCCAAATATATTGTATCTAAATAAAACCTGAGGACCAGTTAGACACAACTGGTTTTTCTCACCAGAGCAACTAATAACAGATTCTCAGCAGTATTCTCTTTGCTCAAGTGATCAGGGAGTTCAGCTTCCACTACTTGATCAATGAACTTACCCCATGCAATGAGCTGAGAATCCAATTGCAGCCCACGTTTACTAATGAGGGCTGGGTCATACCCATCTCCTGCTTTGCCTTACAAACCAAAAAACATCTGCTATTGTTTGTGGTAACTGAAAACTGGGTTTTGAATGTCTCCATAATACAAGGCAAGAACACCCGTGAAAGTAACATTTATCCACAACTCCTCTTCAGTTTGTCTTGTGCTGATTAGTGCCAGACAACACAACACCCGGGACTCATGGAAGTTACAGACTAGTGAAGAAGGTACATGGACACAAGATAGGAACGGTAAGCACTTTGGTGCCACAGGACCCGAAACTAAATCAGGGAAGCCTAACCCAGGTTAAAAAGGCACCAGGAAAGCCTGCTCCGAAGAAGTGCTGTTCAAGCCAAGAACAGAAAGATGACTGATCAAGGCCAGGAGTCCAGGAGGAGAGGTTGTGGAAAATGTTCCAGGCATAAGGAACAGCATACTCAAAGACACAGACGCATATTGTAACAATGTCTATAAATGAACAAACATCATTGTGTTTTCTTAAAAATCAAAAAAAACAGCGAGAGACAGAAGCAGAAAATGCCCCAAGAACATAAGTACAATATGTAGCTTCTCTCGATCAATTAAATAATCTCATAGGAAGGGCTAAAGGAGAAGCAAGAATTCCCCCACATAATCCACATGCCAAGATCTTCCAAGAGTTTCAATTTTGTAAGGGACACAGAGCAATAAAAGTGCAAATAAGTCAATAAATACCAATAAAGTGCAAATACAATAAATACCTAAATGCATTTCGGGCAGGCATCCCTCACCCAGGTCACCTGGGAGCGTCTGGCCAATGAATATGACAGAGAGCCTTTCTGTCAAAAGACAGATTTCTGCTGGGTACGGGGGCTCATGTCTGTAGTCCCAGCACTTTAGGAGGCGGAGGCAAGAGGACTGACTGCCTGAGCTCAATTCGAGACCAGCCTGAGCAACATGATGAGACTTCGTTTCCACAGTTAATCAAAAAATTAGCCAGACATGCTGGCGCATGCCTGTGGTCCCTGCTACTTGGAAGGCTGAAGTGGAAGGATCACCTGAGTCTAGCAGGCCAAGGCTGCAGTGGCCATGAGTGTGCCACTGCACTCCAGCCTGGGCAATAGAGTGAAACTCCGACTCAAAAAAAAAAAAGAGATAAATTTCCAAGGTGGCAAAAAAGATATTAGAATAATCTAGTTTCACTACAAGGCTGGAAATTAATGAATATGTTATATATTTGAGGATGTGATTCTTTTTTCTTTTCTTTTTTGAGTTGGAGTCTCACTCTGTCGCCCAGACTGGAGTGCAGTGGCCGCTCCCGACCACCACAGCCTCGACCTGCTGGGCTCCAGCGATCCTTCCGCCTCAGCCTTCCAAGGAGCTGGAACTATAGGCGTGCATTACCACGCCCAGAGGATTTTTGATTTATTTTAGAGATGAGGTCCTGCCAAGTTGCCTGGGCTGGTCTTGAACCCACAGACTCAGACAATCCACTTGCCTCAGCCTCCCAAAGTGCTGGGATTACAGGCTGAGCCACCAAGCCCGGCCAATTCTTTTTTCTTAATTAGAGAGGGAGTGAGATTAATTAATCATTAAAAAGTAATACTTTTTGGGGTAGGGGCTTCCCATCTGCCCAGGATCATACAATAATTCTGGGAGTTACATAGGGCTTGGAAAATGAGGAGGGGCTGTGGTGGTGGTCATGCTTACCAGTGTCTTTTGCAACCTGAAGACACTACAAGCACTGCTCACTGTCATGTCAGGGACCTCTGAGATACGGCCCCAGCTGTCCTTTCCTCTTACCTCAGGCTCTACCAGAGAGATATTCAGTAACACCTTCAAAACCAAGGCATTCAATGTCCCGTCTCCACAGACATCCTACAGTCACTCTCATACACACAATCATGGGGGCTGTAGGTCAGCAGATACAGGTCTTCACCAATCTTCACATCATCAAGGGACTATCCTTCTAGAATAAGCCTTCACCCAACCCTGCCTCCATTCTTTTATTCTCTGAGTGATCCACTTCAATCCCTGCCAGTGGGCCTGAAATACCAAACCCAATACTCTTTCCATTGGAGTTGAGAGCAGGTTGTTGAACCACTCGTACCTTTAAGAAATGATGCTAGCCGGGCTCGGTGGCTCAGCCTGTAATCCCGCTCCTTTGGGAGGCTGAGGTGAGTGGATTACCTGAGCCCGCAGGTTCGAGACCCGCCTGGGCAACTTGGCGAGACCTCATCTCTACAATCAATCAAAATTAGCCGGGCGTGGTAGTGCACACCTGTAGTTCCAGCTACTTGAAAGGCTGAGGCAGAAGGATCATGGGAGCCCATCAAGCGGCCAGTGCACTCCAGTCTGGGCGACAGAGTGAGACTCCAACTCACAAAAAAAAAAAAAAAAAAGAAATGATGCTGGGCCCTTCTTCTAGAATAAGAGTAGTAACAGAGGCCAGGCGTGGTGGCTCACGCCTATAACCCAGCACTTTGGGAGGCCAAGGTGAGAGGATTGCCTGAGCCCATGGGTTCGAGACCAACCTGGGCAACTTGGCGAGACCTCATCTCTACAATAAATCAAGAAAAATTAGCCGGGCATGGTGGCGCATGCCTGTAGTTCCAGCTACTTGGAAGGCTGAGGTGGAAGGATCGCCTAAGCTCAGCAGGTCAAGGTTGCAGTGGCAGTGCCACACTGAATACATGAGGCACATAAATCAGCAAATGGCATATGGTAAGAACTAAACACTAGACATTATGATTTTTTCAATTCCTCAATATTCCTTTAGCAAACGTATAAATCTACCCACATCCGCATCCATCAGTTCTTCTTTCTCCCTCCAGCTACAACAGAAATACCGCCCCTTCTCCTATCTAAGCCATGTGTACTCTGGAGATCCCATCTTTTCCAGCCTTCTAGAGAATATGGTATTCTCTCTCAGTTCTGTCTCTTCAACCTTTTCCTCTCCATCCAGTCTTTCCGAGAAAAAAACTAAACTTTAGACTTATTTCTATCTCTACATTAATAAATCCGTAATTTTATTTTTTAAGAGACACGGGGGTCTCACTCAGTGACTCAGGCTGTGCAGTGGTATGATCACTGCTCACTGCAGCATGGACTTCCCAGTTTCCAGTCATCCTCCAGCCTCAGCCTCCCAAGTGGCTGGCTCTACAGGCATGAGCTGCCACATTCAACTAATTTTTTTTAATTTATGTAGGTGTTCTTTAATTTATCTCAGTTACATTTATAGTTTCTTTGGATAGGTCATGTACATCCTTTATTACATGTATCCCTAAGTATTCTATGTTTTTTAAATGCTATTTTAAGTGTCATTTTTAAAAATTCAATTTCCAGTTGTGTAGAGATTTTCCTCTACTTTTAATTTTATTTTGAATATGCAAAACTTAACGTTGTTCAAAATCAAACTATATTTTTAAAAATTACTCATTAGGCTCATTTCATATCTTGTCCTTTCATCTCTTTCCCATCCATTGCTTGTACAACAGGAGATCCCAAAAAAACTGAAATGTATTCATAAAAAATTGTGTATTTATTATCACACGTTTTAAACTCCAGTCTCCTTCAAAGTTCTGTACGTTTGGTGTACCTATCAAGACGCTTTTTCCATTGCTCAAAACAATGTTTGAACTCATTGATTTGGATGCCTTTTAGTGCTCTGCCGTCTTTTGTTTCACCTCTTCCGTATCAGCAAAACGTTTCCCTTTAAGGAGTTTTTTTCATTCAGGGAAACAAAAAAAATAGGCGCTCAGGGAGAGACTGGGTGAATAGGGAGGGTGGGACACAGGGGTCATGCTGTCTTGATCAAAAACTGCTCAACGCCCAGCACGGTGTGGGCAGGTTGTTTGCATAAGTCACCCATCATGAAATGGGCAACTGCGTTGAAAGAACCTCCCAAAAGAAGTCACTGAAGCAGAATGCAGCTCTCACAACCACACTAGCTAGTACACTGGTGGGTTCCTAGAACATTTACCTGGTGTGGGGAGGGCAGGAGCCTGCACTACAAGAGGATCGCTCTCCAAAAGATAAGTCCAGTTTTTGGTCCCCTCTCGTATATACTTTAATTTCTATTTTAAGCTTTGAAGATGGACTTACTTGAAATTCAGACACTTTAGAAAGCTCACTTGGCTTTGTAGGGCAGATACTTTGGACACAACATACAGCCCTTTTAGAAAAACAAGGGAGAGGACCAAAGGGAGGCCCCAACTTTATCTATATAATGACCACTTATCTACCTAGTCTTAAATTGTACCCTACATCTTTAAAATAAAATTTAAAGAAGAATATTAAAATAAATAAAGCAAATAAAAATGTTTTAAAAAATTAAACAAAATAAAAACCTTGACTTCAGAATGGTCCTCTGGATTTTTGTTTTGTATACAAGACTTTTTTTTCCTTCATTATATCACTCTCTAACTAAATTTTTGTGTGTATGAGAATAAAACTATCCTGGCCAGTTCCAATTTATACTCCAAAAATCACAAGAGGTCAGGCACAGAGGATCGCACCTATAATCCCAGCACTTTGAGAGGCCGAGGTGAGAGGACGACCTGAGCCCATGGGCTTGAGACTAGCCTGAGCAAAATTGGTGAGACCTCATCTCTACAATAAATCAAAAAATTAGCCAGGCATGGTGGCGAGTGCCTGTAGTTCCAGCTACTTGGAAGGCTGAGGCAGAAGGATCGCCTGAATTCAGCGGGTCAAGGCTGTGGTGGCCGTGAGCATGCCACTGCACTCCAGCCTGAGTGACGGAGTGAGACTCCAACGCAGAAAACAGCAACAACAACAACAACAAAAAAAAAAACACAGGAGGCCAGGTGCAGTGGCTCCTACACTTGTAATCCCAACACTTTGGGAGGCTGAGGCAGGAGGATCGCTTGAGCCCAGGAGTTCAAGTCCAGCCTGGGCAACAAAGTGAGACCTTGTCTCTACAAAACAGCAACAACAAAAAAATCAAAAAATTAACCAGATGTGGTGATGCTTGGGAAGCTGAGGTGGAAGGACAGCCTGAGTGCAGGAGGTGGAGGATGCAGTGAGCCATAATGGAGCCATTGCACTCCAGACTGGGTGACAGAGTGAAATACTGACTCAAAAGGAAAGAGAAGATAGGCTAGGCTAAGCTATGATTTTCAGTATGTTAGGTACATTAAATGCCTTTTCTACTTACAATAATTTCATCTTACCGTGGGTTTATTAAGATGTAATCCCATGGTAAGTTGAGGAGCATCTGTATACATGACAAGTTGATTTTTGAAAGGTGTTAAGGTAATTCAGTGGGAAAAGAATAGACTTTTAAACAGATGAGTGCTAGAAAAGCTGGGGAGACAAACAGAAAAAACAAACCTCAACTGTCCCTCATACCATACATAAAAGTTAACTAGAAAGGAATGATAGACATAAAAGTAAAAGCTAAAACTATAAAACTTTAGAAGAAAATAATTATGACCCTCAGGAGACAAAAATATGTTTAGAACACAAAAAAGACATACTGTTTTTTAAAAACAAATGAATTGAACTTCAAAATAAGTTTTTTAAAAAGCTTGTGTGGCTGGGCGCAGTGGCTCAAGCCTGTAATCCCAGCACTTTGGGAGGCCGAGGCAAGAGGATTGCCTGAGACCAGGGATTCAAGACCAGTCTGGGCAACTTGTCGAGACCTCGTCTCTACAATAAATTAAAAAAAAAAAATTAGCCAGGCGTGATGGCTTATGCCTGTAGTTCCAGCTACATGGAAGGCTGAGGCAGAAGGATCACCTGAGCCCAGCATGTCGAGGCTGCTGAGGCCATGGCCTCACTGTACTTCAGACTGGGCAACAGAATGAGACTCCAAATCAAAAAAAACTTCTGCTTTTCTTTTCTTTTCTTTTTTTAATTTTTTTTAGTTGGAGTCTCACTCTGTCGCCCAGACTGTAGTGCAGTGGCTGCTCCCGACCACCACAGCCTTGACCTGCTGGGCTCCGGTGATCCTTCCGCCTCAGCCTTCCAAGTAGCTGGACCTACAGGTGCGCGCTACCACACCTGGCTAATTTTTGATTTATTGTAGAGATGAGGTCTCGCCAAGTTGCCCAGGCGGGTCTCGAACCCGCAGGCTCAGGCAATCCACTCACCTCAGCTTCCCAAAGGTGCAGGATTACAGGCTGAGCCACCGAGCCCGGCTAACTTCTGCTTTTCATGCCATTGTAAAGAAAATAAAAGGCAAACCACAATACATCTATCTAACCAGAAAGAAAGTGTACCAAGTATAGTAAACTCTTACAATATAATTTTTAATAGCTAATTTTAAAATGGTCAAAAGATTTGAAAATAAATATCAAAAAGACATACTAATGATCAATAAGCTCATGAAAAGATACTCAACATCATTAGTCACTGGAAAATACAAAATAAAAACATAACGGGATTGCACTACATACCAGTTAGAATGTAAAAATTAAAAATTCAAACAATATCGGCCAGGCTTGGTGGCATAGCCTGTAATCCCAGCACTTTGGGAAGCCAAGGCAAGTGAATTGCCTGAGCCCGCGGGTTCGAGACCCGTCTGGGCCACTTAGCAAGACCTCGTCTCTACAATAAATCAAAAATTAGCCGGGCGTGGCAGCGCGCGCCTGTAGTTCCAGCTACTTGGAAGGCTGAAGTGGAAGGATCGCTGGAGCCCAGCAGGTCGAGGCTGCAGTGGCCGGGAGCAGCCACTGCACTCCAGGCTTGGTGACAGAGTGAGACTCCAACTCAAAAAAAAAATTTCAAACAATATCAAAAATTGAGGCCAGGTTCGGTGGCTCAACCTGTAATCCCAGCACTTTGGGAAGCCAAGGTGAGTGGATTGCCTGAGCCCGCGGGTTTGAGACTTGCCTGGGCAAATTGGCGAGACCTCATCTCTACAATAAATCAAAAAGTTAAGCCGGGCTCGGTGGCTCAGCCTGTAATCCCGCGCCTTTGGGAGGCTGAGG
>NW_007232287.1:28833-32937 GCF_000164805.1 Carlito syrichta
ACTGCACTCCAGTCTGGGCGACTGAGTGAGACTCCAACTCAAAAAAAAAAAAAAAGAATTGATAAAGCAATGAAATCAACTGAAACTCTCATATATTGGTGGTGGAAATGATGCTTTACTTTGAAATGCAGTTTGGCAGTTTCTTACCAGTTTACACATGGTACGTGTAAAATTAAACATGCTTACACTTACCATGTGGCCCAGCACTCCCACATCTAGTTATACCCCCTAGAGTAATGAAAACATAAACCCAAAGACTTTCACAAAATGTTCAAGACAGCTTTACTTAAAATAGCCAAAAGTTGGAGACAATCCAATTTTCCATTACACACGAATCGTGGTATATCATATAACAGAATACTATGCAGTAATAAAAACAGACAAACTGCTGATAAATACAACACAGATGAATACCAAAACATGCTGAACAAAAGAAGACTGACACAGAAGAGTACATAAAACATGATTCTACTTATTTGAATCTCTAGAAATGAGTTTCATTTCACTTAGGGTGACAGGAGATAAGTGACTGTTGGCGGCTGGGGTGAAGGTCAGACTGAACTGGGACATCAGAAAACTTTTTGAAATGATGGAAATGTCCCACACTCAGACCTAGATCTTGGTTTATACTCTTCTCCCTTAAAAAGAAGTCGGGACTCCTTGGGAAATGGTCAGGAAAAGTAAAAAAATAAACAGGAAAATTACATAGTAAATCTAGGACAACTTGTGCCAGAAAGGACAAGCTCAAAGAACTAATGGGGACATGTCAAAAAGAAAGGGGGGGGTGGGGAGGGATAATGGAGGAATGCCAACAAATACATATAGAAAGATAACAGAAATAGAAAATTACCATTTAATCACTATCAGAGTAATAATTGACACAGGCTACAATGATCAATGGATGCTAAAACCACTGGATGAAACACTGATGGAAAACAGGATGTAGAAAAACATGGCAGACAACAGCTTACCAAATGATCAAACTTAGCATCAAGAATAACTGGGCCAGGCACAGTGGCTCACGCCTGTAATCCCAACACTTTGGGAGACCAAGGCAGGAGGACTGCTTGAGCCCAGGAGTTTGAGACCAGCCTGGGCAACATAGCAAGACCTCATATCTCTACAAAAAGTCAAAAACTTAGTGGGGCATGGTGGCATGTCCCATAGTCCCCGCTACTAGGAAGGCTGATGTGTGCTGGAGACCAGCTCCAGCCGGGTTCAGGGTACCCCAAAGCGTTGGCGATTGGGGGGAAGAAGAGGGAAAGAAAGAGACTGGACTCCAGTCTAGTGCGGAAGTGAATGAGTGTTATCATTGGGAATTACAACGGGTCTTTTATACACAAAGTCAGATGTGGGAGGGGCATCCCCCACCCACCAGAAACCTTAATCCATGAAAACTTAATCAATGATTGCCTTTAAACCCTTTTCATATGATAATCTTAAAATCCCATAACAAAGGATAACCTAATCTGTGACTGACATATTCTATAAACCTTTTTCATCCTAAACTGATAGATTGATTTATGCCAAGTTAAACTATTCTACAGAAGCTTAAGTATTTACTTTACAAATGAAAGTGGCCCATCCCAGAATGTTTGGAATGTGGCCCAGTCCAAAGTTCACAGTGGGCTACCTGCAAGTAATCCAGCCGCATTCTTTCAATAGAATGGCTATCTTCTAAAACTATATTCTACACAATTTACACCTTATTCAACTTCAGTGAATCCCGAGATCACAACCCAGAAGCCTGTGACCAATACTAAGGCTCTTAGATGTGACCCAAGCTTGAATTGCAAGTTGTGTGAAAGCCAAAACTGCAGTTTGTGGAAGAATGGGAGCAAGGAGCTTCCAAAGTGAGCCTGTGTTCGTCTCGGTCTCAGAGTTTTTATGTTTGAGCTTATAGGAACTTAATCTGGTTAGTGCTGAGTAGAAAGGGGGAGGAAATGGGGTCAACAGCTCCGGAACGCATCCTAGTGGTCTCGGGGTCATCAGCCCTTCCTGATCCCTAATGCTCAGTGGGCCTCCGTGGCCGGCTCCCAACAGATGTGCAAAGATCGCCTGAACCCAGGAAGTTGAGGCTGCAGTGAGCTGTGATTGTGCCACTGCACTTCAGCCTAGGCGACAATGAGATCCCAACTCAAAAAAAAAAAAAAAAAAAAAATGATGAATATACTAATTACCCTGGTTTCCTCATTAAACATGTATTCATGTATCAAAACATCATGCTTCACTTAACAAATATGTGCAATTACTACATGTCAATCGTATATTTTTTAAATGGGAAAAAAATTGAGTCACATAGAAAAAAGAAGCAAATGGGGCAAAATGAACACAAAACAAAACAACCACCCTATAACTCACACACACCTTTGTTAGAGAGCGAAAAGCGGCTCAGGCATTACGACAGGTAATCAGTAAGAACTCCTATAAGTAAAGAACAAAAGGCACAATGGAAAAACTTTCTGACTAGTCTAGGACTCTTGGTCACAGTTTCTATGTGTAAACAATCAAAGCAGGGCAAGCCAAGAGAGCTGCAGTGCTTGCTTCCCTACCTCACCAAACCGGGACCGGGTTAGACAGCCTCACCCAAGTATCTGTCAAATCCACTCATTTTTCTCACCCCTATTACTACCACTGTCTGGGTGATCTTCCCTCACCTAGCCTATGGCAACCATCACCCCACACGGCTTCCTCCTATTCTCAGTTATAATATTATGAGGAAAGTCTGGTCATGTTCCACCCATACCAAATGCCCTGCCATGGCTTTCTCAGGATGAAACCTTTACTGGGACTCTAAGAGCCTACAAAATCCAGCACCTTGTTTCCAGCCTGGCTTCTGCCGCTCTCCCTCTTGTCACACTGGCTCCCTTCCTTTGCACACACTCCTAGCAAGCGCCCTCCATGGAGACTAGATGATTGTCCTCGCTTTATAACTCTATTCCTGCATTGCTTACTTCCCTTTTGTTCATACTAGCTCCACTTGTAATTACTCCCAAAATTCCTTAAGGGAGTCTCCAGAAAAGCCAAGATACAGATCACTTACCCTCACTGGAGTATTCTTTCCACACACAGCTATGCATGAGAAATGGGAAAATAAATGATCTTTAAGTATGTCAACTCACTTAATCCTAACACTTCTCCTATTTTACAGATAAGGAAGCAACTTCTGAGAAGTTCAATTATATAAACCCAAGTCCTTCTAACTCAAATGACCATGTTCTTTCACTATTTAATGTTCCTTCAATTTAGTTATTTTAGTGAAGAGGGTGTCTGGAAAATATAAGGCAAACCATTGTTCTAATTAAAGCTACAAGAAAAAAACTTAGCTGGGCGTGGTGGTGGCACGCACCTGTAGTCTCAGCTACTCAGGAGGCTGAGGACGGAGGACTGCCTGAACCCACGAGGTCAAGCTGCAGTGAGCTGTGATTGTGCCATTGCATTCCATTCTGGGTATCAGGACAAAATGAGACTCTGACTCAAAAAAAAAATGTATTCAGAAATAACATAATATTTTTCTTATAAATCAGCAAGGAAATCAGCTTTGCTTTCCTTTGATTCAGTTTCCCAAGCATTACGACTTTTCCTCCCAACCTCCACCCTTGCTCAGGTCTCTTTGGTTACATCAATACAACTTCTAACTCCGAATTGGTTTCCCAGTTCCCAAATTTTCCTTCTCTACTTTTGTGGCACATTAATTTTCCTGTAATACATGTTTCAATCATCCAAAATAAATTTATGAACACCTAAAATGTGTGTCGAGCACCATGCTAGGTTCTCTAGATAAAGTGCCAAGCAAGGCATAGTTTCTCTTCACAGGGAGCACACAATCTAGCAGAAGAGATAAACAGTAAACAATTACCTAAATTGTGATAAGGGCAATGAAGAACTCAGAGTGCTGGCAATATGTCTAGCAAAGAATCAGGAACAGACTGCCAGAGAAAATGTTCCAAGGTAAGACTTGAATGTGAACTAGTAGTTATAAAGACAGAAGGTGAGACGGGCTCAGTGGCTCAGCCTGTAATCCCGCGATTTGGGAGGCCGAGATGAGTGGATTGCCTGAGCCTGCGGGTTCGAGACCCACCTGGGCAAGTTGGTGAGACCTCA
>NW_007232287.1:33043-36128 GCF_000164805.1 Carlito syrichta
AAAAAAAAAAAAAAAAAAAAAAAAAAGACAGAAGGTGGAGAGGGTATGAAAGACCTGACTTCAGCCATTAATTCTTACTTCCCAGTTGCAGTGTGCATCTTCAGATCCAGGCAGGATGCATCATGAGCGTACTAGGCTCATTCCTGCCTATGTTTCAATTGGACTTTCTAGAATTCTCTCTTCATCATCACCTAACCCTAAAATCCATCCCCACTCCCATGAGATCTTTAGTCACTGACTATACACTGACCAGCCTGGGCAGCATAGTGAGACCTCGTCTCTACAAAAATTAAAAAATTAGACAGGTATGGTGGTGTGCCCCTGTAGTCCCAGCTACGTGGGATACTGAGGTGAAAGGAACACCTAAACCCAGAAGTTCGAGGCTGCCATGAGCCATGATCTTTGTGATCAGGCCAGTGCCCTCCAGCTTGGGCAACAGAGTGAGACTCTGACTCTAAAAATATAAATAAATAGATAGATAGATTACAGAGTCAAATTATTTTCATGTTCTTTAAAAAGCAGTATGGAGTCAAATGTTTCTTTTAAAAAGCAGTACGGCGATTTCTCAGAGAACTAGTAATTGAGTTACTACTCAACCCAGAAATTGCACTCCCGAAAATATACCTAGAGGAATGTAAATTGCTCTACAAAAAAGACACCTGCATAAGTATATTCACTGTAGCACTACTCACATCAGCAAAAACATGGAACAAACCCAGACGCCTTTCAAAAGTGATCTAGATAAAGAAAATGTTACATATACATAATGGAATACTACATAGCCATAAAAAAGAACAAAATTATGTCCTTTGCAGCAACATGAGTGCAGCTGGATACCACCATTCAAAGTGAAGAACTCTCACAAAAACAAAACACTGAATACTGGATCTTCCCACTCATAAGCCGGAACTCAACATTGGGCACACTGGAACAAACGTCAGAACAACAGACAGTGGGCTAAAGAAAGGAGGAAGGGAGGGGCGACAAGGGACACACAACCACCCATTGGGTACCATATCCACTACTTGTGGGGAGAGGGCTTACTTCGAAGTCCAAACCCCATCTTTGCACAATCTACTTATAGCAACTCCACACATTTACCCACAACTCTAAAATAAAATTTAAAAACAAACTAATAAATTTTAAAAGCCAGCCGGGCTCGGTAGCTCAGCCTGTAATCCCACGCCTTTGGGAGGCTGAGGTGAGTGAATTGCTGAGCCCACGGGTTCGAGACCCGCCTGGGCAACTTGGTGAGACCTCATCTCTACAATAAACCAAAAAATCAGCCGGGCGTGGTAGCACATGCCTGTAATTCCAGCTACTTGGAAGGCTGAGGCAGAAGAGTCGCCGGAGCCCAGCAGGTCGAGGCTGCGGTGGCTGGGAGCAGCCACTGCACTCCAGGCTGGGTGACAGAGTGAGACTCCAACTCAAAAAAAAAAAATTTTTTTTTAAAGCCATTTCTTCCACAAAAAATTGTAGAGGAGGAGAAGGGGAAGGAGGGAGGGAGGGAGAGAAGAAGATGGGTGTGGTAGCTCACATCTGTAATCCCAGCATTTTGGGAGGCTGAACAGGAGAAATGCTTGAGCCCAGGAGTTTGAGATAAGTCTGGGCAACATGTCAAGTCCTTGTCTCCACAAAAACAACAAAAATTAGCCAGGCATGGTGGCATGCATCTGTAGTCCCAGCTATGTGGAAGGCTAGGGTGGAAGAATTGCCTGAACCTAGGAGGTAGAGGCTATGATGAGCCATGATCATGACACTGAATTCCGGGCTGGACAACAGAGCGAGAGCTCGACTCAAAAAAAAAAAAAAAAAAGAAAAAAAATGGAGGTAGAAGTCCCTACAGTTTAAAAGAAACATACAGGCTGGGCGTGGTGGCTCACGCCTATAATTCCAGCGCATTGGGGGGCCGAGGTGAGAGGATTGCCTGAGCCCATGGGTTTGAGACCCACTCGGGCAACTTGGTGAGACCTCGTCTCTACAATAAATCAAAAATCAGCTGGGCATGGTAGTGCACACCTGTAGTTCCAGCTACTTGGAAGGCTGAGGCGGAAGGATGCCTGAGCCCAGCAGGTCGGGACTGTGGTGGCCAGGAGCATGCCATTGCCCTCCAGCCTGGGTGACAGAGTGAGACTCTGCCTCGAAAAAACAAAAACAAAAAACTTACACCAATTAAAATAACGAATGAACCGGGCGCAGTGGCTCATGCCTGTAATCCCAACACTTTGGGAGGCTGAGGTGAGAGGATTGCCTGAGCCCAGGGGTTTGAGACCAGCCTGGGCATGGGGAGACCTCATCTCTACAATAAATAAATAAATAATTAGCTGAGTATGGTGGCCCATGCCTATAGGTCCAGCTACTTGGAAGGCTAAGGCGGAAGGATTGCCTGAACCCAGCAGTCAAGGTTGCAGTGGTCATAAGCGTGCCACTGCACTTCAGCCTGGGCAACAGAGTGAGACTCCGAATCAAAAAAAAAAGTAATGTATGAATCCTACTTGATTTCTACTTTCAAACTTTTTTTCTTCCTCAAATCACAGAGACTGAGTGACAAATTTTTAAAAACAGGCATAAGGCAATCAGAAAAATGACCTGATATTAGAAAATGTTGTTAAATTTTTTACAAGTGATAATGGTACATGGTTAGACTTTAAAAAGTGAAATCCTTATCTGTTAGAGATACATTCCTAAATATCAAGATTAAATGGTACCCTGGTTGTCTAAGGAGAATCTGGTGAGCAGATGTAGATAGGACAAGACCGACTAGTATTGATGCTTGTTGAAGCTAGGTGACGGGTACCACTGGTTCATTAGACTCTTCTCTCTATTTATGGATGTGATTGAAATTGTACATAATTGTTTAGAATGAAGAGAAATAACCTGAAGAAAATGCCTTACTCTCATACTGGATGGGAAAGAACCTTCTACATATTAACAAAGAAAACATCCATAATGAGCCGGGCTCAGTGGCTCAGCCTGTAATCCCGCGCCTTGGGAGGCTGTGAGTTGATTGCCTGAGCCCGCAGGTTCAAGACCTGCCTGGGCAACTTGGTGAGACCTCATCTCTACAATAAATCAAAAACTAGCC
>NW_007232287.1:36312-42214 GCF_000164805.1 Carlito syrichta
AAAAAAAAAAAAAAAAAGGAAAAAGAAAAGATCCATAATGAAAAAGCTTGGCATCTGATCAAAAATCTGTATAAAAACAACAAAAGTTAGATACTATTTGCAACATATGAGAGAAAAAAGAATACACTTACACAGATAAATAATAACTGGCAAATAAGCATAAGAATATAACCTGCCTCTGTTGTAATAAAATAAATTAAAACAATAACCTTTTATACCTACCAATTTTTCACTTTTATGATAATATTCAGGGTTGGAAAGGGTATTTCAAAAACAATGTCACATACCACTTCTAGAAAGTAAATAACAAAACACTTCAAAAACTAAAAAATGTTTCTCCTCTTTAAGTAATTCCCATTGTAGGAACTTAATCTAGGGAAATAACCAAGTAAGTACTCAAAGCTTTCAGCTCTGGCCAGTCATGGTGGGTCACGCCTATAATCCCAGCACTTTGGGAGGCTAAGATGAGAGAATTGCCTGATCCCATGGGTTCGAGACCAGCCTGGGTAACTTGGAAAAACCTCATCTCTACAATAAATTTTAAAAATTAGCCAGGCATGGTGACGTGCACCTGTAGTTCCAGCTACTAGGAAAGCTGAGGTAGAAGGATCGCCCGAATCCAACGGGTCAAGGCTGTGGTGGTAGTGAGTGTGTCACTGCACTCCGACCTGAGCAACAGAATAAGTATCAGACTAAAAAAAAAAAATTTATTTCAATATTTTTTTAAACAAAGGGCTTAAGAAAAACAACAGAAAACCCTGACGCTGCTGTAAATAAAAACATCATTTTTCCCTGTATGTTATCCAGCTGCTATTGTAAAAATTTAACTATTGGAGCACTTCAGTTTCTTCTCAGATGTGAACAGAAGAAATATCCGAAGCAATAATAACAGAATCTCCCAATTGTTTTTTGAAGAAAGCAGGACTTATTGAGGACAGAAAAGCTTCCACAGTGGGAAGGGACCAGAAGGGGTTACCCGAATTTCCCAAACTAATGCTAGACAACAAACCACAGATCCAGGAAGCTCAGAGAATACTAAGCAGGATAAATGCCAAAAATGTGCAAGCAGGCATATTACGCCCAAAATGCAAAAAAATCAAAGATTAAAAAAAATCCTCAAAGAAGCTAGAGGGAAAAAAATAAAAATAAACACCGTATCTATAGAACAGCAAGGAAATAATAACATCAGACTTTTCAGAAAATATGAGAGCAGAGTGAAATATTTAAGTGTTAAGTGAAAAAAAAAAGCCAACTTAGATTCCTGTATCCTGCAAAATTATCCTTCAAAAATTATGGAGAAATGTTTTCTCAACAAAGCCTGAGGATATTTGTTGACAGTAGACCTGCCATGCAAGAAATATTAAAAGAAGTTTAGCTGGGTACAGTAGCTCATCCTAGTACTTTGGGAGGCAGAAACAAGAGGATTCCTTGAGTCCAGGGGTTTGAGACCAGCCCAGGCAACTTGGCAAGACCTCATCTCTACAATAAAAAATAAAAAAATTGGCCGGGCTTGGTGGCTTAGCCTATAATCCCACGTCTTGGGAGGCCGAGGTGAGTGGATTGCCTGAGACCGCGGGTTCGAGACCTGCCTGGGCAACTTGGCGAGACCCCATCTCTACAGTAAATCAAAAAATTAGCCAGGCGTGGTAGTGTGCACCTGTAGTTCCAGCTGAGGCGGAAAGATCGCCAGAGCCCAGCAGGTGGAGGCTGCGGTGGCTGGGAGCAGCCACTGCACTCCAGTCTGGGCGACTGAGTGAGACCCCAACTCAAAAATAAATAAATAAATAAATAAATTTAGCCAGGTGTGGTGGTGCACACCTGTGGTTCCAGCTACTTGGAAAGCTAAGGCAGAAGGATCACCTGAACCCAGCAGGTCGAGGCTATGGTGGCCGTGAGCATGCCACCACACTCCAGTTGGGCAACAGGGTAAGATTCCTACTCAAAAAAAAAAAAAAAAAAGTTTAAAAGAGAGGAAAATGATATGGATCAGAAACTCAGATCTATATAAAGAAAGAGCATTAGAGAAGGAATAGGTCAAGGTAAAATATTTGTAATTATTTTGCAATCTTGCTGTTTGTCATAACCCAATAGTAATTTCAATCCTTAGGCAATCAGTTGCATAACAATTGGAAAGAACTTATGTGCATGCAAGGAGATGAACAAAACTTAGTTAACAGGTGGTGACACAAATTAAGACATTTTATTTTAAAGATGCTTACTCTTTTAACTCAACCTTGCAAGACACATTCAAATAATTAACCACTAGCCGGGCTTGGTGGCTCAGCCTGTAATCCCGCGCCTCTGGGAGGTTCAGGTGAGTGGATTGCTTGAGCCCACAAGTTTGAAACCCAGCTGGGCAACTTGGCAAGATCTCATCTCTACATTAAATCAAAAAAATTAACCAGGCATGATAGAGCATGCCTGTAATTCCAGCTACTTGGAAGGCTGAGGCAGAAGGATCGCTGGAGCCCAGCAGGTCGAGGCTGCGGTGGCCAGGAGCGTGCCACTGTACTCCAGTCTGGGTGACAGAGTGAGACTCCAACTCAAAACAAAAACAAAAACAAAACAAAACAAAAAATTAACCACTTAACAAAATAGCACAACGGTTAAGATCTCGGGGTTTATAATCAAGAAGAACTGGTTCAAACTCCAGATTCAAACTGCTGGCTGAATGGTCTTGGACAAGTTACCTGAGTAACTCATCTGTAAAACAAAAGTAGCAAAACCCGCATTTCATACCTTAACTATAAGGACTAAATGTGAAGAATATGCAAATCTTCCTAGCCCACTGTCCAGTTAATTATTAATGCTTAATCAATTTATTACAAATGCCATGAATCTTGCAACTTTCTCTTTGTGCTCCTTCATAAATTAACTTAAAGTCAACAAATTATGGCCAACCATTGATAAATGTCTAAAATTTAAGAGCATGTATTTTGTGAAACTCTCCCCTGCTAATGTCTTGCTTCAAATTTTTTCCTGTTTTTTAAAAGTATTTCATCTTGCTAGATTATGATAACTTTTTGGAGTGGGGTGCAGGAGAGATAAAAAGGCAGAGGACTACTTTTATATATTCTCCAGGGGTGGAAGAAACAATCCTAGAAAGTGTCTTTTAGAAGCATCTCAGCCCTGCTGATCTGTATTTCCAGCCACAAGAAATGCCTAGTATACACATATTTGTTACTAATTAGAATTCACTTCTGTATTTTCCCTTTTCCCCTTTTTCTGGCAAAGAAGATAAAATTTTAATTATTTTATATTTGTTAAATCTGCTTGGAATACAGGCCTCACATTCAAATTTCCTTATAAAAAATAAATATCAACTAATCTCTCCATGCCAAATGTAAGTCTCTACTTCAGGAAATATACCTTATGCTGCACAGTTTCTACGTAATTTGCACAATGTCACAACATAAGCCATAATGCTGGAGGGAAAAAATAATTTTTGGCTAAGTCCCATGTTAAAGAGGCTGCTTTTCTTCCCCCCATTTGGAAATACAAGTAGACTGGACTTGTCTCTGTCACAGTTTGAACATGACACGCCATCAAGGCAAGATAATTTTTTAGTATTTTAAGGATGTTTTTGATGTTTCACTTCTCACAAAGATAAAATGGGCAATTTATTGTACTCTCTTACATCCCTTATAAAAAGAAGACATGTCCTGGTACAATCAGACCAACACATAGCTAAAAAGGTCACCAGCCAAGGTCACTTACCTGAGTAAGGTAAGGCAGTAGGGTAGCTCCCACAATACTCCAAAAGCAAGTCTGAACCAATTTAATAGGTAACATGTCTGATTTCAAACTAAACAAAAAGAAAATGTTAATTTCTCCTGTAATGAATTCTAACACTTTCAAATCTTGGAAGTGTAAAATTTATAATGTTTTTGAAAACTCTGATTTACTCCTTTTTTTCCATTTTCCCCTCCCTAGAGAGCAAGGCAGGGCAAGGCAACAGCTTTTGGACTAGTCTCCCTATCACCACCCTACTATGTATGTCACCAAATCAAATCAGTTCCCCTGCTAGCTGGCAGTCTTCACATAAAGTATAAGCTACTGGCCAGGAGTGGTGGCTCACGTCTTTAATCTCAGCACTTTGGGAGGCTGAGGTGAGAGGATCGCTTGAGGCAATCAAGACCAGACTGGACAACATGGCAAGACCCCTCTCCCACCCCACTACCCGTCTCTACAAACATAACTATTTAAAACATTAGCTGGGGGTGGTGGTACACGCCTATAGTCCCAGTTACTTGGGAGGCTGGGGGAAGACTGCTTGAGTTCAGAAGTTTGAGAGTGCAGCAAGCTAGGATCACACCAGTGTACTCCAGCCTGAGTAACAGGGCAAGCTCCGTCACCCCCCCCTAAAAAGGTGGCCTCTGAGGAGCCTGTCCTCATACTCCAGAGCTGGGTTGAGTGCTCTCTGTGCTTCCACATTGTTCCAGGCATACCTCCAACCTGGTACTTCACACTGTACAAAATTATGCTAGCCGGGCTTGGTGGCTCAGCCTGTAATCCCACGCCTTTGGGAGGCTGAGGTGAGCGGATTGCCCAAGCCCATGGGTTTGAGGCCTGCCTGGGCAGGCAAGACCTCATCTCTACAATAAAATCAAAAAATTAGCCGGACGTGGTAGCGCATGCCTGTAATTCCGGCTACTTGGAAGGCTGAGGCGGAAGGATTGCCGGAGCCCAGCAGGTTGAGGCTGCGGTGGCCGGGAGCGGCCACTGCACTCCAGTCTGGGCGACAGAGTGAGACTCGCTCAAAAAAAAAAAAAAATTATGCTAATGTCTCCCTATGCCCAAATCTGGAAAGTACAGCACTAATACTAGGTGCTAAATATTTACAAAATTGGAGAAAACTCTTTTTCTTGCAAATTTCACCTTGTCTTTCTACATGAAGTTTGAATAACACTTCCTCTGGGATATCATTAGCAAATTCTAGAGACTTTTCCAGACATGATCTCAGGAATCTTACCCTTCTGTGCTTGTTTCCTCCACCATAAAATTGGGACAATACCAGTCTCACAAAGTTTCCATGAGGATTAAGGTAGTTAATGTCTCTAAGGTCTGGCACTTGGTGTCTGATAAATATTCACTAGTCCTATGATTCCAAGTGACAATGGTAATGACTACTTATCCTACTTTATTCTGGAAAGGACTCAGGATAGTTGATTTAAATTTGTGTTTGGTACACAGGAAATAAAGGTTAAGCAGTTGTCCTTCTGTTCCTGAAGTTTTTCAGCAACTTGAATCATGGACCAATTATTCCCACCACCATTTTGTTAAGTCTATCAAAAATTGTATTTCTACTAGGTCTTAGTCAAACTCCTGCTGTCCGCTGCTTATTCAACAAGTGCCCAGGGTCCTGTTCTTCCTCAGGCCCAGAATCATAAGCAGTTAATGAACTCTTCACTGGAGGTAAAACTATAAACTTACCTTTATGGATGTATAACAACTTAACACAGATTTCAAAAAACATCAGTTACATCCTCAGTCTTCTACCTGGTGTCATTTCCACTACACATCCCTCTCTGACTCATGACGCTCCCACCCACTTCCCTGGATGCCTAGCAAGCATCCCAAATGAAAAATGTTCTGAGCATATAATACCTCGAGTCATCTCTCCCCAGGCCCTGTCCACACTAGTCCTCCCCATCACTGTTTCACAGCATTTCTATCCTGCCAGTAATTTAAGCCAAAAACCTTGGAGTCAACCCTGACTCTCTCATACTGGAGCCACACTGTCAACAAATTCACCTTCAAGTGAATATCCAAATTCCAACCACTTTAAAAAAGGACTTTATGGCCAGGTTCGGTGGCTCAGCCTGTAATCCCAGCACTTTGGGAGGCCGAGGAGAGTGGATTGCCTGAGCCCACAGGTTTGAGACCCACCCAGGCAACTTGG
>NW_007232287.1:42606-59642 GCF_000164805.1 Carlito syrichta
GGCTCAGGCAATCCACTCACCTCAGCCTCCCAAAGGCGCGGGATTACAGGCTGAGCCACCGAGCCCCAGCTCAAGCTATTTTTTAATAGCCTTTTAACTGCTGTTCCTGCTTCTGCCTCTGCTCCTACATAGTTAAGTCTTCAGTGGTCCTTTTAAAACATAATTCATATCATAACCTTTCTATGCTCAAAATCTTTCAATGGCTTTCCATCCCCAAAGATCAAGTATTTTCATGTCAACCTCGGCCTTACAACACACCGTGCATGACAAAATGCTAAGCTCCAAAAATGTGGGATTACTTTTTAACCTTTTGCTTAACGCAGCACCTCCAGCACCCAGAATCATGCTTGGGACAGTATAAGAACCTAATACATATTTTAGCACGTGCTCTTACTTCAAGGGTCTGCATACTGGCTGTTTCGGTGAGGACTCTTTCCTCCAATACCCCCATTAAATCTCGCCCAGCACCTTCAGGGCTTTGCTCAAGGCCTTACCACCTACAGACTTCAGTTCCATCACAAGTTCACTCCCTTGCCCTCCCCTCCATACTGTCCTTCACAGCATTTACTCCTCTCCACATTTTACTCCTTTGCGTATTGCCCATCTTCTCCCATCTGGGTACACAGTTCTCAAGTCCACGAGATCAAGAATGCTTTGCTCACTGCCAAATCCACAGTACCCAGAGCAGCACGCTTGCACTTTGCAGATGCTTGATAATAGAATGGGTACATTTTCTATGCATATTTCACTTTATCCCATTTGGATAAAGTTTGAAGGTTCCCTTTTTGGGAAGTCTTCTAAGATTTTGCACTTTTTTAAAGAAACAGGGTCTTACTCTGTCACCCAGGCTAAAGTGAAAAGGGGTGATCATAGTTCACCTTAACCTTGAATTTCTGGCTTCAGCTCAAGTGATCCTCCCACCTCTGTCTCTTGAGTAGCTGGGACTACAAGTGTGTCAACACCCCCAGATTATCTTATATTTTGTAAAGACTGGATCTCACTATGTTGCTCAGGATGGTCTTGAAACCCTAGCCTCAGTTATCTTCCAATTTCAGCCTCCCAAAGTGCTGGGATTAGAGGTATGAGACACTGCTCCTGGTCAGATTTTGCTTTCTATCAGTATGATCTTTATTTTTAAAAGTTCATTTAACAACATTGTTAGTACAATAACAAATTTCTTTCCTAGAGATACTTGTGCCAACATCTCCCATATATGGAACTACAAAGACACTCATCCTAAGCCACACGATCCTTCCGCCTTAAAAACTGGTATACATAACTGATTAAACAAAAACTTTTTTTTGTCTTTTTTTTTTTTGAAGAGTCTCACTCTGTAACCCAAGTTGGAATGCAGTGGCATAATCATGGCTCTCTGTAGCCTCTACCTCCTGGACTCAGGCGACACTTCTGCCCTCAGTCTCCTAAGTAGCTGGGACTACAGGCATGCATCATGCCTGGCCAATTTTTAAAATTTTTGATAGGTACAGGGTCTCGCTATGTTGCAAGACTGGTCTCAAACTCCTGGGCTCAAGCAATCCTCCTGCCTGGGCCTCCCAAGGTGCTGGGATTATAGAAATGAGCCATAACATGTTAATAATTCATTCATTTATTTTTTTTTAAAAAAGAAAGCTTTAAATAGTGTCCTTAAGCCGGGCTCAGTGGCTCAGCCTGCAATCCCACACCCTGGGAGGTCGAGGTGAGTGGATTGCCTGAGCCCGTGGGTTTGAGACCCGCCTGGGCAACTTGGCAAAACCTCATCTCTACAATAAATCAAAAATTAGCCAGGCGTGGTAGCGCGCGCCTGTAGTTCCATCTACTTGGAAGGCTGAGGTGGAAGGATCGCCGGAGCCCAGCAGGTCGAGGCTGCGGTGGCCGGGAGTGGCCACTGCACTCCATTCTGGGCAACAGAGTGAGACCCCAACTCAAAAAAAGAGAAAAAAATAGTATCTTTAATGCTGCTCAACCACACCCCAGAACAAGACGTCTTTTTATTTAGCTAACAAATCTCACACAGCAATCTAAAGTCAGAAGAGTTCAGATGGTTTTTAGTGTCTCCAGTACTTACTTCAAATACAAATAACCTTTTATGGCAAGGTATGACACCTTGCTATTTAAAAAAAAAAAAAAAAAAAAAGACTAAGAAAGAGCTAAAGAATACCCTGAGTAAAAAAGGTCAAATCATGTAACTGTGTAGCAATCTGAATAAGCACAAGAAAAAAAAAAAGTTTGGGATGAATTCAACAAAATAATCTGACCAGGAAACTATGATTTCACTTTTATTCCTATTTATTATACAATTACCACAATTTGACTTTCACTCTTATCCCATTTTCTATACTAATTTTTACTGCTATTTTTCACTTTTATTCTTATTTCTGCACTATTAGTTTATTCAATTTTGCCAAATAATTTAATAACATAAAAAGTAATTTAAAAAATACTACTGATGTCTAGGTCAAATTTTGAAAACTCTTGACTTCTGAAATGACATTTAAAAAATAAATCAGCTCAGTTGTGCCTGTAATCCTAACATTTTGGGAGGTTGATACAGGAGGCTTTCTTTGAACTAAGGAGTTCAAGACCGGCCTGGGCAACATAGCAAGTCTTCATCTCTAAAAAAAAAAAAATTTGTTTGAATTAGCAGAGTGTGGTGGTGTAAGCCTGTAGTCCCAGCTATCAGGAGGCTGAGGTAGAAGGACTTTCTGAGGCCAGAAAGTCGAGGCTGCAGTGAGCCATAGTCATGCCACTGCACTCCAACTAACCACATTTACTATGCGGGCATTAAAAAGATAGCCAACTAGGCTTTTTTAATTTATGAAATTCAAGAGGACATAATCTGGAAACTTCATGATGCATTCTTCTGCAATGCACATTTATGTCCATACTAAACTACCTGCACTATGTCTAGCTCTTAAGAATAAACTCTCATGATTTCACAATCTATCACTCTTTCCTGGCTATACACCCTCCCCTAAAAACGCTTTTTGGAAAAAAAGCGGTGGCTCAAGTCTGTAATCCCAGCAATTTGGAAGGCCGAGGCGAGAGGCTTCCTGGACCCACGGGTTCGAGACCAGCCCGGCAACTTGTTGAGACCTCATCCCTACAATAAATTTAAAAAATGAGCCGGCGTGGTAGCGCACGCATGTAGTTGCGGCTACTTGGAAGGCCATGCATAATCACACTAGGGACTGGCAGTGGCAGAAATTCCAGATGCAACCTTACAGTGGCAGTACAAAGTACTCATGATCTCACACTGTGAGCAGCTGGGTACAGTGGAAAGAATGATGACCTAGAAAAATCTGGGTTTATTCCTGCTCTAACCCGCTTACAAGTCCTTTTTAATTTTCAGATTAACAGAACCATGTGTTACACCATACAAGCTTGATTCAAGAAGTGAACCACACTAGGTAAACATCTGAAACTTTCTTTAAAGATAAAAAACAAAAATACAACATTTCATTACTACGTTTTAAGGCTACAGGGCCTCATAACCATTAGAAATGAAAAAAGTACGCCGGCCTTCCAAAAAACAAGCAAACAAAAAAAACTCCCAGCAAATGTATACTAAGGCTGTAGTGTTAGAATTACAAGATGTGCTACCCCAATCAGTCACAGGATTCCTTAAGGAATCTTAAAATGAAAACTATGTACACAGAACATTTCCCAAGAAGATTCTTATCCTTTTATGAAATATTCTCTGTATTTTTTAGAATAGAAAAATATTTTCTATTTTCCCCAAACGTACTGCTTCTCTCAAAAAGTCAAGTGACATATAACTTTTTCTTTTTTTTGAGTTGAGGTCACACTCCGTCACCCAGGCTGGAGTGCAATGGCACAATCATGGCCACTGTAGCCTCCACTTTCTTCTGCCTCAGCTTTCCAAGTAGCTGGAACTACTATTACCACCACTACTGATAGTAGGCACCCACCACCACACCCGGCTATTTTTTTTTATTGTAAAGGCGAGGTCTTGTCATGATGCCCAGACTGTTCTCAAACCCCTCAGCTACAAATCCTATTGCCTCTGTCTCCCAAAGTACAGGGATTACAGGGGTAAACTACTACACCCAGCTGATTTAACTTTTTAAAAAATAGACTACGTATTAGTATCTCCTTTAGGTCTGCACCCCTCAGGCCTTGTTATATAGATATAGACATCAGTTTTCACATTAACAATTTATATAGGCTGGGCACAGTGGCTCACGCCTATAATCCCAGCACTTTGGGAGGTTGAGGTGAGAGACTGCCTGAGCTCGCAGGGTTTGAGACCAGCGTGGACAACTTGGTGAGACCTCATCTCTACAATAAAAAAAAAAAAAAATTAGCCAGACATAGTAGCACGTGCCTGTAGTTCCAGTTACTTGGAAGGCTGAGGTGGAAGGATTGCCTGAGCCCAGCAGTTTGAGGCTGCGGTGGCCATGAGCATGCCGTTGCACTCCAGCCTGGACGACAGAGAGACTCCAACTCAAAAAAAAAAAAACTACATAAAGTAGGAATGTGTTTGTCTTTTAGAGAACATACGCAGAGATATTAAAGCTTTTAAGTTGTGATTAAAGAGAAATTCTCCATTGAGTATTGTTAGTACTTCTATCATATTTCCCATTTATATATTTTATTTAAAAATCTAACATTTTTGTTAACCATGAATTAAGAAGTCAAGAGCAGTCAATAGAAGATGCTTTATACAGCTGTGGCAAATTCTATCTTTTGTACATATTTGCATATTTAAAACATTTTATTAATGTGTGAAAGGGAAAAAAAGCTTTAAAGCCAATGATTTACTAAAATAATTACCAAAACTTTCAATGAGTAAAACAAATCTTAAAGTATTCATTGAGACATAAGTATTGTCCCTTTTAATTTTCTTTCCATCTGAAATTCAGAAGTAATGCGTGTCCACTTTAGGGGAAATTTAGATATGAAAAAGTAAGTTTATTAGAAAAATAAACAACTTTGAATTTTACAGTATTTTCCACTTAAGACTCTTTTAGATAAAACAGATGTGCCTTATGTTTTAAACATAATCTGATTTACAAAATCTCATTTAATCTTATTTAGTAAAACAAAATACAAAAACACAAATGGTTAAATGATGGACCATTAATAACTACTAAAAAATCCAATGTAAAAGTTTTTAAGTCACTGTTTGTTGCAGGTACCTAATATGGTAATATTTACCGTAAAGTATATTAAACAGCTTTCACTGAGATTTAATGTACTGACTTATTACCAAGATCAACATCATCACATTAAAAGGCAAGTTGTGTGGTCTAAGTTTATTTTTCTAAAACTTTTAGCAACTAGACAAAGGATCCGCAAACTTTTTCTTCAAGGGCCAGATACAGGCTGAGTATCCCTTATCTGAAATGGCCGGGATTAGAAGTGTTTTGGGTTTCCAAATTTTTATATTTTATAATATTTGCATATAAATAATAAGAAATCTTGGAAATGAGACCCAGTCTATAAACAAATTCATTTATGTTTCATATACACCTTATACACATAGCCTGAAAGTAATGTTACCCAATGCTTTCAATAATTTTGTGCGTGAAACAATGTTTTGACTTCATCTTAACAGCAACCAATCACACAAGGTCAGCGTGAAATTTTCCACTTGTGGCATCAGGTCAGTGCTCACTGCTCAAAACGTTTTGAACTTTGGAGCACTTCAGATTTCAGATTTTCGGATTAGGGATGGCCAACCTGTAGTAAATACTTTGGGGGCTTGCAGGCTCTCAGGACTTACTACCCAACTCTGCCACTAGAGGGAAAAAATAGTCACAGACAACATAAAAATGGGTACTGTCTGTGGACTGTGTAGTTAGTTTGATGCTGAACTATACATAAATTCTGAATAACAGACTGATTCATTTCAGGTGTCATGATAATTATGTCATTTTTGAGGGTAGGAGGAACAATATAGATGGGCATACATTAATAAATGCACATCACAAATGAAATATCCATACTTATTTCCCAATCTTAATCAAATGTGTGCATATCTGTATAAATGCAAGTAATAAAACAACGTATTCCATATTCTTTTCGATGTGTTAATCAACAATATCAAACTAAAGTCAGATAAGCAGCAAAATGATTGAGTTATTGAGCACTCAGATTAAGAATCATGAAATTTGGCTTGGCATCCTAAGTACGTCTACACAATGAACAAAGTAACTTATTTACTAAAGAAAATATTAGATGTATATTTTCAGGTGTCATTTCAAAACTGAATTGAATTGTTACAATTTGAAGCTAAATGTGATTTGCTTTGTTTTATTAGAAAAAATACTCAAGCAAGGTCTACAATCATTGGTCAATTAAGAATGACTTACAAGAACATGAGGCAATAAAATAAAAATACAGGTACAAACTATATGTCTGAAACACTTCTATTTGGCAATTTTATAACAAATTAAATTTTAAAAAGAACAAAGAAGATTGCAGATTACTTTGTAGATACAGAAAAAAGCAATTGATGAAGTGCTTAAGCAAAAGAAAAAAATAGTAAGAAAACAGTTTTTCTTTTTAAAAATAAAATCACATTTGCTACAGATCATATGGATAATACCCTTATTAAACAACCATTCCAGAATGTCTTATAGTAGCAGTGCTTTTATTTGCACTTCAGTTAATTTTATAAGACTCACTTCACGTATATAGCTCTTTACCCCATTGTTAATGAATAAAGCCTCCCATAATTTTTATTATTTTTAAATTTTTTTTAAAGCAAATGAGAAATGATTTATGTATCATGGAACCTTTCTCATTTTGGAACCAAAGGCTTAATTCTATATTTTTGTCTATTCTTTCTTTAAAAAATTTAGTGTAAAAACTGCTGGTTTTTATATCACTGTAGTAAAGTGAAAACTCCTCAATCAGGAGTATTTTCTGCAGTTTGACTGCATATAACCACATACTTTACAATATGTCCTTCCAACAGTAAGGAAATAATTGATTTCACAATCACTGTCAGAAATGAGTGCCATAATTCTATTATGGGTATAGGTCCTCCCTCAAAGACTTTCTGGAAGGATGTTCAATGTGTTTTGTTCGTATAGATATTAACAGTAGTACATAGTCCCTTAAGTTTGTAAAAGACATTTATTGTTAAAGAAGGTGCTTTATTAACAATTCCTCTGGCAGCACTAGTGAATTACAATATCCTTCAATATTATTTCTACCATAATATATACATTTAACTTTCATGCCTCTAGAAAAACCATCTACAGTACATTTCAAAATATAAAAATATATTACAAATCTGCTGAATTATTTACAAGCAATGTTCTATTATCTCTATGCAACATTTGTTTGATACAATACTAACAAGTTACACATATTTCCATTTCTGTAAGTTAAAAAAAATCCATATGGCTTCCTGCTTACCAAGCAAGAAAGTGATTTTATTTTCCTTTTCAAAACCAACTTTGGTGCATAAAGGATTCAGTTTGAAGATACTTTTAAAAAAAATACAATTTTTCTTACATTAAGAAAAAAACTCAAAAATCAAATGCTTTCCTCAGAAAAAAAAAATTAGGAGTCTTATAGGTTAAATGAAAATATGAAGACTATTCAAATAATTTGAAAGATAGGTTTTTCAAAAACCGTTAACAGATTAGTTATATAGGTAAATATTAACATACTGTACTCCATGAGAAAGCCCTAGTCCTGAAAGGGAGCCACCAGACATACTGCAACACTCTTTAACAGTAATTTTCAGCCCTAATTCGATAGACGAATTTTTAGTTGATTGAAAATGTCGTTCACTGTTTGCTTAAATACAAATTGAACACTTTTCTTATCAGAGTTCTGCAAAAGAACACAAATGGCAACCAATCACATCTATTTATCATAATTGAAAGGTAAATTATCTCTTGATAATTTTCATTGTCTAAATATTTCCTAATATGACTTCAAATCAATAGACACTGTCAAGACAAATATCCTTACAGTGCTTTTGGTATTTGTAAGGGCACATGTTGTAATTGTTTTGCTTTCCAAATATAAACTACTGTAATCACTAAAGGGAAGGAAAAAAAAAGCAGCTTAAAGCAGCAAGCATGCAAAGCCTTTAAGAAGCTGTTCCGCTAAGTTGCCAGAAGAGTGTTTGCTCAGTCTCCCACAGTACCATTCCATGAAAATGTGGATATACAGTAATATATTAATATATTCCACAGAAGAGCCTACTTCATTCACAGAATGTTTACACTAAGCATAAATATTATCCTAAATACTGGATTTTAAAAAAAAAAGGAAAGGGGTTGACTCTAATGTGCAACTTTTCCTAAACCCATTGTCAGTGACTAAGACTGCAGGTGTCCCCGCTTGTTTGCTTTTTATGTATTTATTTATTTTTTACCTCTTCAACCTCTTCTGCGGCATTGTTCTAGAAAAAGAGAAAAAGGAATTTTCTTTTATTAAAATGAATCAAATACACTGAGTATTTCTAAAGATACTGAATATATTTATAAGATACAGGCAATATGATGATCATAGATTATCATTACATTTCCAAAACATGTATATATAATATAGCTGTTTAATAATTTTTTTGATGCAGCCTACTAATGGGTTTCTAAGAAAGAATGGTATGTTGAACACATCCATTTCAACCAACTGAAACTCTAAAACTAGTGTTTAAATCCCAAATATAGATAGTCATCCCTCGGTACCCATAGGTGGAGGCTGGGGGTGTCCAGGAACCCTGCAGGTTCCAAAATCTGAGGATGCTCTAGTCCCTTATATAAAATGGTATAGTACTTGCATGTAACTACCCACATCCTCCTGTACACTGTTAAGTATATATAGATTACTTATACCTAATACAGTGTATACGCTATGTAAATAGTCACTATACTTTGCCAGTTTTCTTTGTATTTTTACTGTTATAGTTATTTATTCTTGAAAATGTAATATTTTCAATCTATGGTAGGTTGAATCCATAAATGTGGAACCCACAGGCATGGAAGGCCAACTGTATGTTCCTTTTGGTCTCAGTTTGAAATCAAATATATTTTCATCCTGACACATGCTCAAGCAGGAAATTATTTCTCCTGAAAACAAGAATAACTGTTTTTCCTCCTTTGCTTAATTTCACAAGTTTTCCCTATCAAAATCCAAAAATTAAGCAAAAATGCTGCACCAGAGCCAATGGAGGGGCTTCTATGACTCTATGACACTTTCCAGTAGACTTAATTTTAATTTCAAGGATAGCAGAAGCACAAAAGTTTTGTTTCAAAATTAAAATGTAAGGGTTTTTAATATAATTAATGAAAATTAAATCCACAGAAGCACCTAATGTCTTAAAAATGTCCTCATTTCTCAAGAATGAAACAGAATCACACACTGAGAATATGCAACACTATTCCCATATACTTTGAGGCATCAGTTCTAAGTTTGATTTTTTTTTTTTTGAGTAGTAGTCTCACTCTGTCTCCCAGGTTGGAGTGCAGTGACACGCTGCTCATGGCCACTGCAGCCTCAACCTGTGGGACTCAGGCGATCCTTCCATGTCAGCCTACCAAGTAGCTGGAACTATAGGCACGCGCTACCACGCCCAGCTGATTTTTTTATTTATTGTAGAGCCGAGGTCTCACCAAGTTGCCTAGGCTGGTCTCGAACCCCTGAGCTCAGGCAATCCCCTCACCTCGGCCTCCTAAAGTGCTGGGATTACAGGCTTGAGCCACTGAGCTCAACCTGAATATTTTTTTTAAGATAATTTTCACTAAAATATCTAAATTGCTTCCTACACAGCACAAAAGCAGAAAAAGCAAGCGAGTTTGGTGGAAAATTAAGACTAAAACAAAGAAGAAGGATGAAGGGAGATTAATCTTAATTTAAGATTCATACCCCTTTATCAACTCTCTAAGCAGATGTTACAACTAGTGTTACAACTAGTTCTAAAGGTAATACAGCTTTCCCAAAATATCACTCTTTTAGGATGTTAACTACCTCCCTCTGAAGAGTAAAAAGAAATAAACTCTAATTAGGTACTAGCAAATAAAGAACATTCAATTATTTTTCTTTATAAAGAGAGCGATAACTTATGATTTCCCAAATTTCTGTTAGTGGCTTTCTCTCAATCTTCTTGGTAATCTAGCTCATCCTACAAAAAACAAGTTTTACTGTGAGTAGCACCTTCACCAAAGGATGCCAAATTTTTTTCTGGAAAAGGAAAAACTTCAGTCTCATTGTTTCCATGACAAAGCCCATTACATAAGAACTTCGTTCTCTGAGTAACTTCTCAAATTATAGGACGCTTGCTATACAGAGAACATTTCAAAAAGCTGAGTCACAGAATGAACAGAACCTTCAAAATGTTTAATTACTATAAAATTAGCTATCTTTATGACAGCTAAAATTTACATTTAGGGATTATCAATTATTATTATGTCATCTTATTCCTGTGTAACCTATCCCTATAGAAAATATATACTCTCAAATTAAAACTTTGCTTAAAAACATACATAGTCCTTTAATTAAATATGGCTTTTAAAAGCTAGCTTTAAACATTTTCACCATTTTAAAAATCATCCTGGTATGTGTCATTTAGATAGAGGCAGTACAGAGTTCTACCAGTGTATTGCACACACCATCTGAAACCGCGGGAGGATTAAACTATTTAACCTTTGGCCTTAGTTTTCTAATCTGTAAAACAGAGATAGTAACACCTACTTCAAAGAGCTGCTGTGAGGATGAAGTATATGTAAAGCATCTAGCAAAGTGATTCAGCACATATAAAAAGCTGGTCTCTTCTTCCCCCCATACCTTCATAAGCACAGCACACAAAATAAAGGTCAGATTGGAAAATTATTAGAAATGTGAACACTCTAAGCTACCTCTGAAAAACACAATAATATTTAAAGTGCTCTTTTGAAAAGTTTGAGGGAAGTAGAAGATTTTTAAAAACTTTTTTTAAGTTATGGTCTTTAGGACTCATGAGATATATTCCCAGGTTCAGTAAGTCTGATATTATAAAGAATTACATTCTTGAAAGGCACTTACTTTTAAACTATTATGTATACCACAACCTAAGCTACTTAAAATAAATCTGGAACTTAACAGGCATATAAACTTTAGGGAAATATTGTCTTCCTGGATTCTACAATTTTTAACTCTTTGTGATGTGATTTCCACATAAAATTAATGCCAAAAAGTAAGATATGCTTGGTATGGAAATTTAGCATTTAAAAATAAGTTCTGTATTATCCAAAATTTAAGGAGACAAGATGACAATTCAAAAAATAAAACATAAAGTCAAGAATTAAATTACCTGTATATGTTTGGGTCCAAGAGCAAGGCAGTATCTTTGGGTAGCTTTGATAAATGAACTACTTTAGTTTTTAATTGATGTCGTTCACTTTCGTTCACCCACACATCAGGTAGACTATGAATTTAAAAATGTCAACAATAAAACGTTAATTTTACATTAACCCTTCATAAGATTTCACATTTCTCAGACTTTTCTGCTAGTCCAATTGGGCACTTAAGTTAAACAAGTTTCTCAGAAGCCAAGGAAGCTCAGCTATCAACCTTAGTAGTGAATCATGGAGTCCCAGATAAGAAATGGCAGCATTAAAATTTAAACACAAGTTCAGAAATAAATTAAGAAGTTTTGGTAGCAAACTCTTATCAAATTTATCAGAACACACAAGCTGGCTTTTAATTCACTGAGTGAAATTCATACTTGATGAAAATCTGACAGCAAGTCTCTAGACTAGGAAGTAAAAACTCCATGACCAGCCGGGCTCGGTGGCTCAGCCTGTAATCCCGCGCCTTTGGGAGGCTGAGGTGAGTGGATTGCCTGAGCCCGCGGGTTCGAGACCCGCCTGGGCAGCGAGACCTCATCTCTACAATAAATCAAAAAAATCAGCCGGGCGTGGTAGCGCATGCCTGTAATTCTGGCTTCTCCGAAGGCTGAGACGGAAGGATTGCCGGAGCCCAGAAGGCGAGGCTGTGGTGGCCGGGAGCGGCCACTGCACTCCAATCTGGGCGACTGAGACACCAACTCAAAAAAAAAAAAAAACTCCATGACTGGGCATGGTGACTCAAGCCTATGATCCCAGCACTTTGGGAAGCTGAGGCAAGAGGATTGCCTGAGACCATGGGTTCGAGACCAGCCTGGACAACATGGTGAGACCTCATCTCTACAATCAAAAAATTAGCTGAGCATGGTGGCATGCACCTGTAGTTCCAGCAACTTGGAAGGTTGAGACGGAAGGATCACCTGAGCCCAGCAGGTCAAGGCTGCAATGGCCGGGAAGATGCCACTACTCTCCAGACTGGGCGACAGAATGAGACTCCAGCTCAAAAAAAAAAGAAGTAAAAACAACTCCTTAAAACTAAACTCCAAGCCAGGCTCAGTGGCTCAGCCTGTAATCCCAGCACTTTGGGAAGCTGAGGTGAGTGGATTGCCTGAGCCCATGGGTTCGAGACCAGCCCAGGTAACTTGGTGAGACCTCGTCTCTACAATAAATAAAAAAAAATTAGCGGGACGTGGCTACTTGGAAGGCTGAGGCCAAAGGATTGCTGGAGCCCCGCGGGACATTGCTGGGGTGGCCGTAAGTATGCCACTGCACTCCAGCCTGGGTAACAGAGTGAGACGACAACTCAAAAAAAAAAAACAAACAGAACCACTTAGGCAGATTTAACACGCCAATGTGCATTGTAAATTCCCAAATCTATTTAATTCATAACACATTAACATATCCATAGGATATCTAAGAAGTCCTTAGAACAGAACTGGGACAACAATAATGTAAAAAATTTTAATAACAAGAACAAAAATTAACCACATTTCTTAAGCAAGCATACACAATTGACCCCCCTCATTAGAGTTTTTTAAATTTTTAGAAAATTTTTGAGTCAGGGTCTTGCTGTGTCGTGCAGGCTAGAGTGAAGTGGTATGATCACGGCTTACCACAGCCTCCAACTCCTGGGCTCACGTGAGCCTCCTGAGTCACCTTCCCATGTAGCTGGGACTATAGGCATGCACCACCATGTCTAGCTAGTTTTTTAATTTTTTCTTTTTGTAGAGATGAGGTCTCACTCTGTTGCCCAGGCTGGTCTCAATTTCTGGGTCAAGTAATCTTTCCACCTCTGCCTCCAAAAGCGTTGCGATTACAAGCATCTGCCACCAAGACCAGCCTGAGTTGATTCTATTCTTGACGCTTATCAATTTTGTCCAAAGTTTCTATAATACACCCTCATTACCTCCTGTTTGTTTGTTTTATCTGCCTACCTACCTATTTATTTTTAGAGTCTCACTCCATCAACCAGGCTGGAGTGCAGTGACACACTCACAGTTACTTCAGCCTTGACCTGCTGGGCTCAGGCAATCTTTCTCCCTCAGTCTTCCAAGTAGCTGGAACTACAGACACACCCAACTAATAAAATTTTAATTAAAAAGATAAAAGGAAAATTAAACATAAAATATCTGAACTAAGGAACTTCTAGGTCAGAAGTGCTCTAAAAGGATACCAATACTCAAAGAAAATGTACTCACTTCTGGAAAACTGGTCAATTGTTTTTTTTTAATAAAATATCACTTATTGTGTGCTGGAAAACATTTACAAATTTTTAAAATAAATGATTCAGGTTGGACATGGTGGCTCATAACTGTAATCCCAATACTTTGGCAGGCCAAGGCAGGTGAACTATTTGAGCCCAGGAATTTAAGGCATAGTAAGACCTCATCCCCACAAAATTCAAAAATTAGCTGGTCATGGTGACATACACCTGTAGTTCCAGCTACTCAGGAGGCTGGGGTGGAAGGATTGCCGGAGGCCAGGATGTCAAGGCTGCGGTGAGCTATGAGAGTACCACTACACTCCAGTACGGATGATAGAATGAGACTCGGACTCAAAAGTAAACAAAAGCTTAAGTTTGGAAGCTTATAACTTGAGTTGGTTACTCAAAGAGCTTTCAGACCATCTCTTTAATCCTGACAACCTCAAAATGTTGTACAACTTAATTGCTCTAATTTTTTTAATTTAAATTTAATAGCTTAAATACACTTTGTGCATAAGACTATAATAGAAATAGAACAGGCCGGGCTCAGAGGCTTAGCCTATAATCCCAGCACTTTGGGAGGCTGAGGTGAGTGGATTGCCTGAGTCCGTGGGTTCGAGACCAGCCCGGGCAACTTGCCAAGACCTCGTTTCTACAATGTGTGTGCCTGTAGTTCCGGCTACTTGGAAGGCTGAGGCGGAAGGATCGCCAGAGTCCAGAAGGTCAACACTGGGATGGCCGTGAATGTGTATGCCACTGCACTCCAGCCTGGGCAACGGAATAAGACTCCAACTCAAAAAAAAAGAAAGAAAGAAAGAAAGAACATAAATCTATTAGTTACATGTAGATGTATTATTTCAAATACTTACATGTCTTCAGGCATCCAATGAAGTAAAAGTTTTATCTTCCCAGAATCCTCTTTTCTCTTAGCTATTACCTAACAAAATGAAAAGAAATCACAAAAACATTTTATAAAATGTCATTTTCATGTATTGTTAAAAAGCACTTTTACCTCAGCCAAAAACTAAGTGTTCCTCCCTGGAAGAGATACTATCACCAAAATATCCTGTTCTTCCCTGTATTGTAGCACTCAAATCTCTGTCTTTCCCACAAGAATGAAAGTTCCATGACACAGGAATCTTATCATATGAACTTATGTATCATACAACCTATGGTAAAGTTTAGTATTAAATGAATTGATTAATTTTTGGAAATCTATCCTAAAATCTGAAATCAGGAAAAGTTCTATGCATAAAGACGTTTGTGTTACAGTAAACGCCTTTGAGCATTTCAGGCCCAGAAAAGGGGCAGCAAATATTCCAACACTAAGAAGTAAGAATTATACTCCTTGGCCGGGCTCAGTGGCTCAGCCTGCAATCCCAGCACTTTGGGAGGCCAAGGTGAGTGGATTGTCTGAGCTCACGGGTTCGAGACCCGCCTGGGCAACTTGGCGAGGCCTCGTCTCTACAATAAATCAAAAATTAGTCAGGCGTGATAGCGCGCGCCTGTAGCTCCAGCTACTTGGAAGGCTGAGGTGGAAAGATCGCCGGAGCCCAGCAGGTCGAGGTTGCAGTGGCCGGGAGCGGCCACTGCACTCCCATCTGAGTGACAGAGTGAGACTCCAACTCAAAAAAAAAAAAAAAGAATTATACTCCTTAATACCTGTTGTTATTTCCATCCAAGCTGCCATAAACCAAGTTCAGGTCTCCAATCTTCTGGACCTCCCCCAAGTCCCCAAAGTCATTCTCCACTAAATAACCAGACAGCTTTTTACCAAAGCAGAAACTCAGTAGTCACATACTTCCCTAACACAATCTTCAAAGGTTCCTCTGGGCACTCACAAAAAGTCACTCTCAGTATGGGTGCACAAAAATCTTGAGGATCTGGCCTCTCTGGCCTCAGTTTATTCATGTCCTCGTAGTGAGGACAGCCTCATCTGGCCTTAACATAGCAGAAAAACCAGCTTTCCAGGTCTTCTGTGCACCAGCAACATTAATGTTTTACAGAAAAAACAGCTACCATATATCAGACACTGCTCTAGGTGCAGGCCACACAAAAACTGAGTAACACAAATCCTACCCCAATAAAACTAAAAAGTTGTTTCTAGGAAAACTGAATTGACAGCTTTGGAAGGCTTGCTAAAGGTGAGTCCCCCTCTCCCTGCCAAAAGATATGCTATAGAATTACAGTAAAAGACTGCAAGTATATGGTTTATTCAAGAAATGTAACTGGAAGCCTCAATTAATTCATCTATATTCCAAAGTATGACTTTGGCCCTATATAAAAGGCATCACTGAATATTCATTTACATATTTAACTAAAATGTTTAGGGTACATAATGCATCATTTTTTTATTACTCACTTTAACTTGGGCAATTAACATAAGCAACTATAGGTTTCAGTTAAGTCAAATAAAATTTATGCCAAATTTTTACATTGCTCCCTCATCACTTCCTTACTCGAAATGTGCAGTGTCTGCAAATACTCATACACAATTATACAAATCCTTGAGAACCCATGTATTGTCACATTTGCCTTGCCCTGCTCCAACACCTATGGATGGATTAACTGTCTTTAGCAAGTGTCCCCAAGTGCTCAGTGCCTCTACATTAGCATGTATCACACTATACTGTCCCTGTTTTATGTGACTCTCTTCCCTCAGAGAATGTGGAATATTGCCAAGCCAATGTCTACCACAAGTACTGATCCAAAACATCTCCAATGGAGAATGCAAACAAATGATTACAATGAACTATTACAGTTATTTAAAATTAGGTGTACAAATACTAAAAACAAGCAAAAATGCCACAATATCAAAGCTATACAATATGATTATGACTATCAAAATCAAAATAAAATTTTATATGGAATTGGGTACATACATAAGTAAAAAATTGACCCAAACAATGTACTACTTGGCCGGGCAAGGTGGGAGGTCACATCTCTATAATCCCAGCACTTTGGGAGGCCAAGGTGAGAGGACTGCCAGAGCCCAGGGGTTCAAGATCAGCCTGGGCTACTGGGTGAGACCCCATCTCTACAATAAATCAAAAATTAGCCGGGTGTGGTGGTTGCCTGCCTGTGGTTTCAGTTACTTGGAAGGATTGCCTGAGACCAGCAGGTTGAGGCTGCAGTGGCCGTGAGCGTTCCACCGCACTCCAGCCTGGGTAACAGAGTGAAATTTCAACTGAAAAAAAAAAAAAAGGTACTACTCTATGTATATCAAATCTCAAAAAAGTAAAAGAAAAAAACTTACGTGCAATACTATCCAACAAACAAAAAAAACAGTTTTGTTTGGCAATGAGATAATGGTGTACAACTTTTTCTACTTTTGATTTCTTTTTTTTTTTTTGAGTTGGAGTCTCACTCTGTCACCCAGACTGGAGTGCAATGGCCGCTCCCGGCCACCGCAGCCTCGACCTGCTGGGCTCCGTCATCCTTCCACCTCAGCCTTCCAAGTAGCTGGAATTACAGGCATGCACTACCACGCCTGGCTGATTTTTTATTTATTGTAGAGATGAGGT
>NW_007232287.1:59662-63473 GCF_000164805.1 Carlito syrichta
GCAGCTGATTTTTTATTTATTGTAGAGATGAGGTCTCACCAAGTTGCCCAGGCGGGTCTCGAACCCGCGGGCTCAGGCAATCCATTCATCTCAGCCTCCCAAGGCACAGGATTACAGGCTGAGCCACCTGGCCGGCTTACTCTTGATTTCTTTAGTCCTTAATCACATCATTCTTTAAACAACCTTTTAGCAATTTCACTTTTAATCATATATTTCCACAAAATAGAGAAAAAGGAATTAAGGTTTATATAAGCAAATACTAAAGCTATGCTATCATTATTAAATAAAGGGCTGAAAATGTCATTTGTAGCCGGGCTCGGTGGCTCAGCCTGTAATCCCACGCCTTTGGGAGGCTGAGGTGAGTGGATTGCCTGAGCCCGCGGGTTCGAGACCCACCTGGGCAGGCGAGACCTCATCTCTACAATAAAATCAAAAAATTAGCCAGGCATGGTAGCGCGCGCCTGTAATTCTGGCTACTCGGAAGGCTGAGGCAGAAGGATTGCCGGAGCCTAGCAGGTTGAGGCTGCAGTAGCCGGGAGTGACCACTGCACTGCAGTCTGGGTGACAGAGTGAGACTCCAACTCAAAAAAAAAGAAAGAAAATGTCATTTGTTTTATTATCTACCAAGTCTGTAGCTTTGACAACCAAGCATCCACACTAATTGAAATGTGTTTAAATTAACAGTTAGGAAAAAAATATTACTGGGAAGAAAAAAGTCTCTAGGGCATTATTGTTTGCTGGGGTTTTTTGTTGTTGTTGGTTGGCTGGTTTTCTTTTAAATCAAAGACCAATGTCTTTAGGTTCAATCTTAAGGAAATCTATAAGTTAAATGGAAATAAATCAATGCAAATAAAAAGGCCTAAAGAAGTGTATGAAAAACAATATTAAAAAAAAAAAGAAAAACAATATACTTTCCTTCCATTACCAGATTCTGAAAAGGTAATGCTTAAATAAAACAAAACACATCAAAGCAGTATTTTATGAATCTTACAATTTCCAAAGAAACAAAATTAGCACTTTAGTGTTTTAATAATCTCTATTTCTTTTTTACCAAGTGTAAGTTCCAAACACTTAACAAAATAAGGTTATAATATAATTCTGAAAATATATTAGAGCTGAATAAAAAGCATACCTTTAAACAAACATAAAACACATTCTATTTCCGTTATATAAAAATTTGTAAATAAATATTCTAAGACTAGATTTGTCAACAAAATTAACTAAGAAGCTTGAAACAGGTCTAGAGATGTTAAAACAAAATACCTCTACAATGAAATAAGATATAAAACCAATACAAGTCAACCAAGTTTGGTAACAAGGATTCTGCTGACCTCTTCTGGAGAAGGTTCGAAAGAAACTATTTCAATTAATGAAATAAGACAAATTAGGCAAACTGATAATAGTACCTCACATCCTTTATTTTTTTTTAACCAACTGTTTCCTTATCCAGATAGCTATTTCCTACAAAAGTTAATTTGATAGCAAGGTAGTTTAAATTTGCTGCTCATACTGAACATTTCTGACTACTAACAGAAATGATTGTTTAATATGTATTGTCTTGGTTGGGCATGGTCACCCACACCTGCAATACCAGCACTTGAGAGGCCAAGGCAAAAATAACTGCCTGAGCCTAGGGATTCGAGATCAGTCCGGGCAACTTGGTGACACCTCATCTGTACAATAAATCAAGAAAAATAAGCCAGGCGTGGTGGCACACCCCTGTAGTTCCAGCTACTTGGAAGACTGAGGCGGAAGAATTACCTGAACCCAGCAGGTTGAGACAGGAGAATTGCTTGAGTCCAGGAGTTTGAAACCAGCCTAGGCAACATAAGGAGGTCTCATCTTTACAAAAAACCAAAAAATTACCTGGGCATGGTAGCACACACCTATAGTCTCAGCTACTTGGGAGGGTGAGCAGGAGGATCACCTGAGCCCAGGAGGTCAGAGGTGCGATAAGCTGCGATTGGGCAACTGCACTCTAGCCTGGATAACAAAGTGAGACCGCCAACTCAGGGGGGAAAAAAAGATGCTTTCGTATGTGAGTATAGAAAATTTCTATAAAAATTCACAGAAATATATACTTTACATGAGTGCAACTAAATATATATAAATTATACCTCAATAAAAAGTATTATTTAAAAAACTAAGCCGGGCTCGGTGGCTCAGTCTGTAATCCCAGAGCTTTGGGAGGCTGAGGTGAGTGGATTGCCTGAGACTGCGGGTTCGAGACCCGCCTGGGCAACTTGGCAAGACCTCATCTCTACAATAAATTAAAAATTAGCCAGGCGTGGTAGCATGCGCCTGTAGTTCCAGCTACTTGGAAGGCTGAGGTGGAAGAATTGCGGAACCCAGCAGGCCGAGGTTGTGGTGGCCAGGAGCGGCCACTGCACTCCAGTCTGGGCAAGAGTGAGACTCCAACTCAAAAAACAAAAAAACACTAAATCAGACCCCTTCAATAGCTACCCATTTAACAGAAAATAAAAGACAAGAGCTTAGTCCAACAAGGTTCTGTCTCTCTGACTTATCTTCTGGTCTCTCTTCTACCTTCATTCCCTCCAGCTACTCTGGCTGCTTACTGTTCTTCAAACATACCTGGCATAATCCCCTATCAGGATGTTATACTTGATCTTCCCTTTGGCTAAAACGCTTGCCCCACCCCCTTAATAACCAAATGGTTCATACCGTCACTTCAAATTTTTATAATTTTACTAATTTATCTTGTTTACCATGTTTCTTCCACTAGAATACAGGCATGGTTTTGTTTTGTTTCTGTTTTGTTCACTGCTGTATCACTAGCACCTGGCTTGCAGTTGTTGCTCAATATTTAAGTGAATGAACAAATTAGCCCTGATTACCACCACACCCTGGGTGTGGTGGTCACACCTTACTGACCTCTTAAAAGAGCAAAACAAATACCAACAACCAAAGAAATCATAAGCCTATTTTCTCAAATTTCAAAGAAGGGCTTCAACCAAGTCTCTAATCCTGCTGAATCCCAACAAAATTCCCAGAGCAGCCATTTTAACTCCTTCTGGTCTCCCTCTCCAACTTTTCCATTCTTAATTAGATCATTATATTTCCTAAGTTAAAAAAAAAAAACACAGCTGGGCTCAGCCTGTAATCCTACGCCTTTGGGAGGCTGAGGTGAGTGGACTGCCTGAGACCGCAGGTTCGAGACCCGTCTGGGCAACTTGGCCAGACCTCATCTCCACAATAAACCAAAATGAAGCGGGCGTGGTAGCACGCGCCTGTAGTTCCAGCTACTTGGAAGACTGAGGCTGAAGAATCACTGAAGCCCAGCAGGTAGAGGCTGTGGTGGCAGGGAGCGGCCACTGCACTCCAATCTGGGTGACAGAGTGAGATTTCAACTCAAAAAAAACCACAAAAAACACAAGTCGGTGTGGTGGATCACACCTGAAATTCTAGCACTTTGGGAGGCTGAGGTAAGAGGACTGCCTGAGCCCAGAGGTTTGAGACCAACCTGGGCAACTTTGTGAGACCTTGTCTCTACAACAAATTTTTTAAAAAATTTATTGTAGAAATGAGGTTTCACCATGTTGGTCCTCTCGCCTCCGCCTCCCAAAGTACTGGGATCACAGGCGTGAGCAACCATGCCCAGCTTCTTCTCTACAATAAAACAATAAATTAGCCAGGCAAGGTGGCTCATGCCTATAGTTCCAGTTACTTAGAAGGCTAAGGCAAAAGGATCGCTTAAGTCCAGCAGATCGAGGCTGTGGTGGCTGTGAGTGTACCACTACACTCCAGCCTGGGTGACACAGCAAGACAGTGACTCAAAAAAAAAAAAAAAATT
>NW_007232287.1:63683-65404 GCF_000164805.1 Carlito syrichta
TTTATTGTAGAGATGAGGTCTCGCCAAGTTGCCCAGGTGGGTCTTGAACCCGCGGGCTCAGGCAATCCACACACCTCAGCCTCCCAAGGCACAGGATTACAGGCTGAGCCACCGAGCCTGGCTACCTTCTTACCCTTGATTCTCATCTTCAGTGCTTCATTCTCTCCCTCATATCCTTACTTAATTTCCAATATCCACAATTCTACTCTAAATATTTTTAAAGCTGTCTGGAGTTTACTGATGCCTAACTATTGCTCTATTTTCTACCTTCCTTTTAATACCACACATATCAATCTAAACACCACAAGAGCTCATCCTGAAATCCATGAGTGGGCTTAGGGTAGAGAAATACAAATCCTATGTAATGACAATATACAACTATACTATGTCACACTGGAAAAGACAATACAATTTTTCTATTCCTTAGTTTTACCATCTGAAAAATCTGAGGGGCAACTCTGTGTGATGGATAAAAACACAAATTAACTTATATGATACATTTAATAACTTAAATTATATTATTGTGTCATGCATGCCTCCATTTAAATTTATTAGAGCCAGGCACAGTGGCTCACACCTGGAATTCCAGCATTTTGGGATACAGAGACAAGAGGATTGCCTGAGTCCTGGGGTTGGAGACCAGCCTGAACAACTTGGCAGGATTTCAGCTCTACAATATATCAAAAAACTAGCTGGATGTGGTGGCATGCACCTGTAGTTCCAGCTACTTGGGAGGCCGAAGTGGAAGGATCGCCTGAGCCCAGCAGACCAAGGCTGCAGTGGCCATGAGCATGCCACTGCACTCTAGCCTGGGTGACAGAGTAAGACTCCAACTCTAAAATGAAATAAAATAAAAAATAATTTATTCTCTGTCAACTGATAGAGCAAAAAAATGTATTCTATAAATACAATCCATTATTGGTTATTTTCTTGGCACATTCCATATGAATGAATCTTATAAAATTACATTTCCTAGAGTCCAGTCTAACCTGGATTCAGACAGTAGCACATAAAAATGAAAATACCGTAAGATCCTCTTTTAGCCAGGCATGATGGTTCATGTCTGTAATCCCAGTCATTTGGGAGGTAGAGATGGAGGATTGCTTAAGCCTAAGAGTTTGAGACCAGCCTGGACAACACGAGACTTTGTCTCTACAAAAAAAAAAACCCAATAAAATCAGCCAGGTGGCCCAGGCACCTGTGGTCCCAGCTACCAGGGAGGCTGAGGCGGAAGGATTGGCTGAGTTCAGCAGGTCGAGGCTGCAGTGAGCCAAAAGCATGCCACTGCATTCCAGCCTGGATAAGAATGAGTCTGATTCAAAAGTAAAAATAAATTAAAAAGTAAAAAATTAGTCAGGCATGGTGGTCTGCATCTGTAGTCCCAGCAACTCAGGAGGCTCAGGCAGTAAGGTCACTTGAGCCCAGGAGTTCAGAGCTGCAGTGAGCTATGATCGTGCCACTGCACGACAGCCTGAGCAACAGAGCAAGACCCTCTTTTAAAAAAGATAACCACAAATAAAACTGGATTTTTTTTTTAAAGATCCTCTTTTAACCTTCTTTGATAAGTAACTATACTTTGCAATTCCTATGATGATCTGTTCAAAAAACACACTATTAAAATATCTCATTCCAAGCCGGGTTCGGTGGCTCAGCCTGTAATCCCGCACATTTGGGAGGCTGAGGTGAGTGGATTGCCTGAGCCCGCGGGTTCAAGAACCGCC
>NW_007232287.1:65467-82303 GCF_000164805.1 Carlito syrichta
CGAGGCTGCAGTGGCCGGGAGCAGCCACTGCACTTCAGTCTGGGCGACAGAGTGAGACTCAAAAAATAAAAATAAACAAAAATAATAATAATTTTAAAAATCTCATTCTTTAAAATGAAAACATACCAAGGAGATCCAGCACAGCAGACTGTTAAAACAGCAGTATGAGCACTTGCTTTTTACATTAAAAAAAAAAAGATAATAGATAGCATACATGAAGCTAAATAAAGTAGTGAGCAAGGTAGATGATAAACCAAAAAGAACAGAAAGAACAATGGAGGTTAAGTATGCACATTAAAATAAGTAGGCAGAGGTAACAGAGAAAGCTATATAATTGGGAAAACAGTTGTTCCTCAATATCAAAAAGGGCTAGTTCTAGGACATACTCACATCAATATTGAAGGATGCTGAAGTCCCTTACATAAAATGGCATGGTATTTGCATATAACCTACACATATCCTCCTGTATACTTTAAACTATCTCTACATTACTTATAATGCCTAACACAATGTAAATGGTATGAAAAGTTGCTATACTGCGTTTTTTATTGTTATAGTTTCCCACTCTCCTAAATATTTTCTTTTTTTTTTGAGCCGGAGTCTCACTCTCATCCAGTGGCACATTCACGACCACTGCAGTCGTGACCTGTTGAGCTCAAGCAATCCTTCCACCTCAGCCCCCCAAGTAGCTGGAATCATAGGTGCGTTCCATCACGTCTGGCTAATTTTTTATTTATTATAGAGATCTCGCCAAGTTGCCCAGGCTGGTCTCAAATCCCTGGGTTCAAGCAATTCTCTCACCTCCACCTTCCAAAGTGCTGGGATTATAGGCGTGAGCTACCATGCATAGTCTGAATATCTTAAATCCATGGCTGGTTGAATCCTCAAATGCAGAACCTGTAGATACGGAGAGATGACCATATATAGAAGAAAATTAGGCTGGGCGTGGTGGATCATGCCTGTAACCCCAGCATTTTGGGAGGCTTGCTTGAGACCAGGAGTTCAAGACCAGCATGGGCTGGGCGCAGTGGCTAATGCCGGTAATTCCAGCACTTTGGGAGGCGAAGGTTAGAGGATTGACTGAGCTCAGGGATTTGACACTAGCCTAGGCAACTTGGTAAGACCTCGTCACTACAATAAATCGAAAACTTAGCTAGGCATTGTGGCATGCACCTGTAGTTCCAGCTACTTGGAAGGCTGAGGCAGAAGAAACACCTGAGTCCAGCAGGTTGAGGCTGCAGTGGCAATGAGTGTGCCACTGCACTTCAGCCTGGGCAACAGAGTGAGACTCCAATTCAAAAAGAAAAAAAGCCGGGCTCAGTGGCTCAGCCTATAATCCCAGCACTTTCGGAGGTGGAGACGAGAGGACTGTCTGAGCCCAGAGGTTCAAGACCCACCTGGGCAATTTTGAGACCTCATGTCTACAATAAATCAAAATATTAGCCAGGCATGGTGGTACACACTTGTGGTTTCAGCTACTTGGAAGGCCAAGGAAGAAGAATCGCCTGAGCCAAACAGGTTGAGGGTGCAGTGGCCATGAGCACGCGCCACTGCACTCCAATCTGGATAACAGAGTGAGACTCCTCAAAAAAAAAGAAAGAAAAAATGAAAATTCAAGAAAACTTCGTTATTATAGGAGATGGGAAAAATAGAGACTCAAATCAAACAAGATACTGATATCAACAAGGACATTTTGATGTAATGCATTTTAAATTCTCATGCATTTTAATTGAAATATATTTTAAAGTAATCCAAATGCAGCATATCTTATATTTTCAAGTCAAAATTAAAACACATACTTTTCCAGGAATTCAAATTGCCAAGAGTCAGGTCTATAATTTACCCTTGCTAACTTACCTACATCAACTACACCAATTTAAAAATGACTGGATAACAAAATGGTGAGGGGCATGAAACCAAGAACAACTCTCCACTATAAATCCTACTTAACTAAAAAATAAACTATTTATTCTTTTTTCAAATTTGGTACTTTTCTTCTTCTATGTTGACAGCAAAGTCATTCTATAAATATACTGAGCACCCACCATGGTCAAGCACAATTCTAGGCACTTGGCATGTATCTGTGGAGCAAAGCAGATTAAAAATCTCCTTCTTCAGAAGCTTTAATTTGATGGCCTATATTATCTTATCTTTTGTTTAACAAAAACTTTGGATGTGGGCATAAGAGTGAGGGGAGCATGCAGCACCCTGGGGTGTGAAACTTTTTAGAGCTAAAAGGAGTCTATGTTCTAATTTTACAAATAAGGAAACTGGAAGTCAGAAAAAAGACCCTAGTTTACTTAAGACCAGCATCCAGTAACGTCTAGTAGCACTATATAATATGCCACCCCAATATTCCGAAGTAGCTCAAACTAAAACAATTCAGCTGAATCATAAAAATGTAAAATTATGGCAAATATTTGCTTTGCCCAATAATACAAGAAATTTTTAGAATACTGATGAAGCAAAAGTTTTGTGACTTTTGTTAAATTGCATTGTCTTAGATTTTGAGCAACTTTAAAATGATGATGAAAAAGAAAATACATGTTTTTGCAAATTTTTACATACAATTTGAAGGAAAAAAAAGAATACTTACAGTACTATGAAAAACAACACTGTGTCCCTTCCCTAAACTTTCTATATGAGCTGAGAGGTTAAAGCATATGGCTCGATGTCTTATCGCATCCAGTGTTTGTGCATCGAAGAAATCATGTGGTCGTGCTAAAAGTCAACACAAAAAGGGTAAAGAATGTTTAGAAAAATATCCACAGTTTGCTAAACAACCAAAAAGTCCATTTTTACAAAAAAAATTATTATTAAGAAACACTGAAGCAAGTAACGAACAAGTAGCTATCTGGTATTCGAATGCAAGATATTCTTTGCTTTTAAAACATGGATTATTCTAGCTGAGAAGAAAAAGACGTACAACTGAGTAAATGACAGTTAATTCTGCCCCTTCGTGTGTAAAGTTCTAATCTCAGGCCTCGTGATTCCACATTTCAGCCACTTTATTTTTCATAAAATTATACCTTTCACCTCAACATCTCTTCTCAGCACAAGGTATACAATTACAATACTCTGAGAAACTTCTTCATCTGTGTACCACCCAGGAGCTCAAACTCACCATAGCCAAACATACCAAATAAATTTCATAAACAGCCTATATACTATGTAACTTAAAAACGTCCAAATATGACAAAGCAGTAACTTATTTTGAGGTTTCTGACAAGCATGTTCTTGATTATGAATAACTGTATTAACAATGACCCAAGAAAATTGCAAATGCATCTCTGAATGCCAATCAGTTAACCAAAATTCTAACTCCTAACTCCACCAGTTATCCAGCTGTGGCTGTGTGCAAACTACTTAACCTACATTAGACTGTTCCATTATTTGTAAAATGGAGATACAATAACAGCTATAGATTGTAAATGAAACAAATGCATATGAAAAATGCCTCATAAATCATAAAGCAGCTTATACTAATAAGCTTATGTAACATTTTAAAATAATAAACTTTCTCAGAGTAGGCAATCTTTTAGTGTGATCATAACAAAATTATACACTAAAGATTTAATTTGGTAAGAACATTTTCCAAATTTCAATTTTTATCCATTAAATAGTACCGTAAATTGTGCTATTCTTACTCCTAATAAGATAGTTGCTCAAAATAAAGAAATAGGCCAGGTGCAACAGCTCACGCCTATAATCCCAACACTGTGGGACGATCACCTGAACACTAGTGTTCACGACCAGTCTGGGCAACATAGCAATACATCATCTCTACTACTACTACTACCAATAATAATAATAATGAAATGGGCCAGGCATAATGCCATACACCTGTAGTCCCAGCTACTGGGGAGGCTGAGGCAGAAGAATCACCTGAGCACAGGAGGTCAATACTGCGGTGAGCTGTGATCATGCCACTGTACTCTAGCCTGAGACTCTGACTTAAAAAAAAAAAAGAAGAAGATAAAAAGAGGCCAGGCACGGTGACTCAGCCTGTAATCCCAGCACTGTAGGAAACCAAAGTGAGAGGATTACCTGAGCCTAGGGGTTCAAAACTAGACTGGGCAACTTGGTGAGACCTTGTCTCTACAATAAATCAACAAATAAGCTAGAATGGAAGCACACACCTGTGGTTCCAGCTACTTGGAAGGCTGAAGTAGAAGGATCGCCTAAGCCCAGCAGGTGGAGGCTGTGGTGGCTGTGAGTGTGCCACTGCACTTCAGCCTGGGCAACAGAGTGAGACTCCAACTCAAAAAAAAAAAAAGATAAAAAGGCAAGAGGATTGCCTGAGTCCACGGGTTCGAGATCAGCCTGAGCAACATGGTGAGACCTCGTCTCTACAATAAATCAAAAAATTAGCTGGGCATGGCAGCACATGCCTGTAGTTCTGACTACTTGAAAGGTTGAGGCAGAAGGACCGCCTGAGCCCAGCAGTTTGAGGCTGCAGTGGCCGGAAGTGTGCCACTGCACAGTGAGACTCCAACTCAAAAAAAAAGAAAAAGAAAAAGAAAATTTAATTTTACTAACAGCAAAAGAAATGGCTTGATTTCCTAGTACAGCATATTCTGAATTACATGTATGCTGCTTTACCACACTATGGTTATTCACAGAGTTCTCAGACCATCTACACAAATCTACCATACCACATCTTTTGTGGCCGAAAATTTCCACCAGCTGGCATATTCACTAAAATACCCAAAGACAGTGCTTTTCTCTGGATTTTTTTCTCAAGAGCATATCAGCAAAACAAACCTAGTAATAAACTAGCAGAATCTACAAAACTAAGAATGCAATGACAGTGGGAAATCAGAAAAAAAAAGTATTTGACACTTCGCTGTGTGGACTTTAGGAAAGATGGCTTGTGCCACTGCGCGTTCCCTGGCCGACTAGGACAGGTTTATTTGTATCTATCCTGCTTATTTAAGTAATAAGACCATCGTGGAGGGACGGCGAATCCCCATAAGTAAGGCTGTTGAAAAGCCTACAGCTACAGAGATTCAAGACGTGTGCTCAGTAGTTGGACTTTAATGTGTTTCTTGAGAAAAATAAAATGTACTCTAGAGAATGGAATCGTGATGTCCAATACAGAGGCAGAGTCCGGATCCAGCTCAAACAGGAAGATGGCAGCCTCTGTCTTGTACAGTTTCCGTCACTAAGTCAGTAACGTTGTATGCAGCGGAAATGATACCTAAACTAAAAACAAGGACACAGAAAACAGGAGGTGGTGACCAAAGTCTTCAGTGAGGAGAGGGAAGTAAAAAAAGGGAAAAGAAAGAAGAAATGACCTAGCATGAGCATCAAGCATGTGGTACTGCTGTCAAAGACATCAGTGGAGGCTTCTCATTTGTGGCTGAGAGAAACAGAAGCTCTTTGTGTGCATCATTTAATTGACTGTAAACTCTTGTGCCTCCCATAGTCATCGCTGGCATTGACAGTGAAATAATTATACAACAGAACTTTGCATCTAGCTTTTATGCAGTATAAAAGAATTTTTTTGTCTTTCAGTGCAGAGTTTTTGTGGAAGAATATTTTTAAATGGACAGTGGACTGTACATTAAGTTACTTGAAATCCTGTATTTGTTTGTCCTCTATGTAAATATGTGTGAAATAAATAAATTTAATAAAATTAGAAAAAAAAAAGTATTTGACATTTTGGGGGGAAATGTTTACCTAATGCTGAGAAATAAATTCCCTTATTAGATCTGGGGCTACTGGAAAAAACGTATAGTGCCTCAAGAGTCTCCAAATATATGCTTTTTCCTAAGAAGGATAAGCATTTAGAGAAAATTTTAACTTACCCCTCTAAATCATTTAAATCAATCACTCATTCAAATGTAAATATTAAAATCATCACTTAAATTCACAAGAATGAAAGCAATCCTCAAACTTCAGAGTCTATACATTCAGACTTTAACCACATCATCTCCAATGTTGGGATAAATATCAAGAATACCAAAGTAGGCTGGGCATGGTGGCTCACGCCTATAATCGTAGACCTCTGGGAGGCCAAGGTGAGAGGATTGCTTGAGCCCAAAAGTTCAAGATCAGCCTAGGCAACATGAGGCCTCGTCTCTACAAAAAAATACAAAAATTAGCCATAGTGACATGGTGCCTGTAGTCCCTGCTACTCGGGAGAATAAGGCAGAAGGACTGCCTAAGCCCAAGAGGTCGAGGCTGCAGTGAGTCATGAGTATATCACTATACTCCAGTTTGGGCAGAGTGAGACCCTGACTCAAAAACAAAAACACCCCAAATTATAACAGTAGTCTCCAAAGCAGATGTGTGTTACAATCCATTAGAGTAAGGGAAGAAAACATTATCACTTGTTTAGTTTTTCACCTTGTCTTTTTTCAACATTCCTCCTTGGCAATCAACCATTTTACAAAGTGCATTAGTAATGAAAAATAAGCTAGGAATGGAAGCACACACCTGTGTATACAATGTATAAGTTACTTATGTAAGACTGTGTTTTTAACTGATTAAATATTTAATTTAACAAAAATTTAGAAACCACAAAAATAGAAACTCTGTTTTCCTGTGGTTCAAAATCACCCATACTATGTAATTTTTTTTCCCTTAGATATAATAATGGTGTTGCGGCTATGTAGAAAAATATCTTTATTCTAGGAGATGCATTCACAAGTATTTTGGATTCAAGACCAAATAAAAGTATACATATGTAGGACAATAAAGCAAATGTTGCATACGGGTAAACCTCTAAGTGAAAAGCATTACAAGGGTTCACTGTACTATTCTTTCCACTTTTCTTTGAAGTTGTCAAAAAAACCCTTTAACGATTTTTTTAAATGTTATCAAACAGAAAATTACTCATGCTCCAGTTCTACTACTTACAAGGTATTTTTTTACCTAGTAATGATCTTGAATTACATAAGATATTAGCAAAGTGATCATTTTCGCACACTACTATAGTTTTTTTTTTAGTCAGTCTTGCTCCTGTCACCCAGGCTGGAGTGCAGTGTCATGCTGCTCAGTCACTGCAGCCTCGGCCTGCCAGGCTCAAGCAATCCTCTCGCTTCCGCCTCCCAAAGTGCTGGGATTATAGGCTTGAGCCACTGTGTCCAGCCCTAGATATGTATATTTTTAAAGAAGAATGAATTGCAACAGCTGCAGCCATGCCAATTCAAACCACTGCAATGTCTTAACAGTGGCTCCACGCATCAAAAAGCCTTGAATCCTTTAAAGTTCATAAAGTACTAAATTTAGGGTTCTCACCATTCTACCCAATAAAATAGGTAACAAAAAGGTTTGTTTACTCACATATCACCTCGCTTCCCCAACTTTCCCTACACAGCAAATATCACTAAGTGAATACGTATCACCAAGTATAAAATATGAAATGGTCAGGAAATTTAAATGTGTATCTACTGTGTATCCAATGAGACCAAAATAATGATGCGATTAGGGGAAACAAGCGGGAAAGTTACCCTGGTTTTGAGTATCATAATATATATTTTGTGTGAAACTGCAAGTTATTCAAACACTTAAATAAAACAACCAGGGTGTTATTTCTATTAGTATAAAGGGAGGTTTAAAAACAAAACAAAGAACCATGACCTAAATCCAACAGCCAGCTTTGATGAAAAATAAACATGTTGATTTCAACAAAAAGAAACTTAGAGTTTAGGAAAGCTTATTTTTCATTTGTGGTTTGTTCACTTTGTCCACTATAGCTCTGTAATAATGAAATAGTTTCAGTGTTTTAGAGACTACCTTGACAGACTGGATTAGTGTCTGGAATCTCTTCTACACTAAACAAATCCTAAGAGAAAGCATAAAATGTCAGCCTTTTTTTTTTTTCTTTCTAGTTCACCCCTGCAGTAGGCTCCCTTTCAATGACAACTTCATTCATTCACTTACTCATTCAAATATCTTCATTCAGGAGATAATTAACGGATTGACACAAAGAACCAGGAACTATGCTAGGCTCTGAGGCTTCAAAGTAAATCCCTGTCCCCAATACAAGCCTTATCATCGAATTATTTTATTTTCTATTTTAAACATCAAGAATATATCTCATAATCTGGTCATTAAACACACAGCCATTGTACATACATGTTACAAAAGACTGTAGGTACTGAGATGCACATGACATTCAAATAAATTCCTCTGCTATTCACACACACTACTTTGAAGGAGACAGATTACTTAACTACTACTTGATTTTTTTTAACATTTTCAAATTTTCTAAGATATTTCTAGAAATACCACTGTCACATTTTCAATTTTCTTAATTTAGAACAGAGTCAGAGTAGCCTCCAAAATCTAATTGGTTTGTAATTTGAAGGCCACAAACATATGCCACTGAATTCTCACACTGACAGGCATGTATGCTGTTTATTACTTTTAACAGAAATAGATAAGCAAAATTGAAGTACAGTAAAAACTGGATTTTCATGAAAACCCAAGATATTAAAGATATTTTTAAAAACCATCTAATGTATACAGATTTTTTAAGTGAAACACTTACGTAATGAGCGTCGTCTTTTGTTCTTTAATTTCCTCCTTTTGTTCATTCCAGCTTTAGAAGGAGATTCTTCTTTGGCCTTTGGCTGGCTAGAAACTTTTGAAGAGTTCTGCTGACTGAAGTGTGTGGGCACATGGCGAGCTAGCCCTCCCTGAGAAGCAAAGCTGGCATTGCAACCACCAACAACACACTAAATATAAGAGAAAAAGAATATCAAAGATGCTGTGTAGAAGAATATGAATGAGTGAATATTTTCAGAAGTCAGTAAGTAATGCAACAGAACTAATTCCAGAAAGGAAGCATGGGGACTAGCATAGCACTTTCATTTTATAAATAAAGTTGCCCAAGATAACACACATTAGGCAGTGGCAAAGCGGAAAAGTAAAACAAGTTTCATGGCTCCTCAGTTTACTAGTCTTTCCAATAGATGCAAAACAAAAATAGTGAGATCCCTGTCCCAGAAAAATCTGGTTTTGGCCAGATGTGGTGGCTGATGCCTGTTATCCCAGCACTTTGGGAGGCCGAGGCAAGAAGATCGTCTGAGCCCAGGGGTTCGAGACCAGCCTGGGCAACTTGGCAAGACTTTATCTCTACAATAAATCAAAAAATTAACTGGGTGTGGTGGCACACCTGTAGTTCCAACTACTTGAAAGGTGGAGGTGGAAGATTTGCCTGAGCCCAGCAGGTAGAGGCTGCAGTGGCTGTGTGGTGGGCACTGCACTCCAACTTGGACAACAGAATGAAACTCCAACTCAAAAAAAGAAGGGAGAAAAAATCTGATTTTGAATTAACCACTTCCATAACAGAAACAATAAGTTGTTTTTACAACAAGGAATTACATATCTTAACAATTACTAGGATCCCTGGATTTTAAAAATAGTTTTATCCTATGATATATGATATGATACATCAAAACCTTCAGCAGCCTCCCTAATATTCTATGGTAGAAAAAAAGTTTAAAAGTTACTTTTAAAAGAATTTTCTTATAGATTAAACTATTAGATCTAGTCTCACTCTTGGAGCAGACATGCTCAGTGTTGGTCTTCTTAGACCTCTACACATTTCATTAAATTCTGCCTCTTTTGTTTGAGTTGGAATCTCTATCACCCAGGTTGGACTGCAGTGGCACGCTCACGGCCACCACAGCCTCAAGCTGCTGGGCTCAGGCGATCCCTCTGCCTCAACCTTCCAGGTAGCTGGAACCACAGGCATGCGCCACCATGCCCGGCTAATTTTTGATTTATTGTAGAGACGAAGTCTCACCAAGTTGCCCAGGCTGGTCTCAAACCCCTGAGCTCAGGCACTCCTCTCAACTCGGTCTCCCAAAGTGCTGGGATTATAGGCACGAGCTACCACACCCAGCCTAATACTGCCTCCTTAGCATCCTGTACTTGCAAAATTAAAATAGCAAAAGGGGCCTGGTACAGCAGCTCATGCCTGTAACCCCAGCACTCTGGGAGGCCAAAGTGGAAGGACTATTTGAGGCCAGGAGTTTCAGATCAGCCTAGTTAACATAGTGAGACTCAGTCTCTACTAAAAAGAAAAAAATAAAAAAAAAATAAGAAAGAGCTGGGCACATAGAGGAGTGCCTACAGTTCCAGTTACTTGAAAGGCTTAGGAGGTAGGATAGCTTAAGCCCAGGAGGTCGAGGCTGCAGTAAGTCATGAACACACCACTGCACTACAGCCTGGGCCACACAGCAAGCTTGTCTCTTCCAAAAAAAAAAAAAAGCGGGGGGGGGTAAGATTAACTACCCACGTCACCTGTGCTATTCTGACCATGAATTAAAGAACTTTAGAATTCGTTCGGAGCCGGGCTTGGTGGCTCAGCCTGTAAACCCGTGCTTTGGGAGGCTGAGGTGAGTGGATTGCCTGAGCCCACCGATCGAGACCCACCTGGGCAACTTGGCGAGATCTCATCTCTACAATTAAAAAAAAATCAGTCGGGCATGGTAGCACGTGCCTGTAATTCCAGCTACTCGGAAGGCTGAAATCGATCGCCGGAGCCCAGTGGGTTGAGGCTGCAGGAGCCGGGAGCAGCCACTGCACTCCAGTCTGGGCAACAGAGTGAAACTCCAACTCAAAAAAAAAAAAAATTTGTTCGGACAGGCGCAGTGGCTCATGCCTATAATCCCAGCACTTTGAGAGGCTGAGGGAAGAGAATTGCCTGAGCCCAAGAGTTGAAGACTAGCCTGGGCAATATAGCAAGAAAAAAAAAAATTAGCTGGGCATGGTGGCACATGTCTGTAGTACCAGCTACTTGGAGGGTTGATGTGGAAGGATCACCTAGACCCAGCAGGTCGCTGCTGCAGTAGCCATGATCATGCCACTGCACTCCAGCCTGGGCACCAGGGTAACCCCTCCAAAATGGAGTAATTTTTTGGAGGGTGGGCCCCTTGTAGTAGAGGCTTCCCCTGCTAGGTAAGTGCTCTAGGAAACTATCAGCATCAGTGTACTAGCTAAGCACTGTGGTGTATGGTTGCATTTGGCTTCAGTGAAAAAAAAAAATTTTTTTTTAAGTCTTTCAACACATTTGCCTATTTCATGGTGGGTAATTTACTAGTGCACCTGCCCACAACATGCTGAATGTTCAGCAGTTTTTGACCAAAAACAGCATGACCCCACGCCCCACCATCCCTGTTTACCCAATCTCACCCCAAGCAACTTTCTCTTTTGTTTCTCCAGATGAAAAAAGTCCTCAAAAAACATTTTGTCTTGATAAGTAAAGTGAATCAAATGTAAAGTACTTTGAAGGTGACTGAAGTATAAACAAACAGTTTTAAAGTAAATAGATTCCAGGTGTTTTGGGGTCTTAAGTGGTTCATCTTGTATTAGAGTTTACCTAGATAACACCATTAAAAAAATTTAGACCAGGTACAATGGCCCATGTCTGTAATCCCAGCACTCTGGGAGACGAGGAGAGGAGGATCACTTGAGCCTGGAAGCACCTAGGCAACACAGAGAAACCTCGTCTCTACACAAAATACAAAAATTAGCCAGGCATGGTGGCACGCAACTGTAGTCCCAGCTAATCAGAAGGCTGAGGTGGAAGGATGGCCTGAGCCCAGAGGGTCAAGGCTGCAGTAAGCAGTAACTGTGTTATTGCACTCCGGCCTGGAAGACAGAGTAAGAATCCTACTAAAAAACAAACAAACAAAACTAAAACCAAAAAACCAAACAAACAAAAAAACACAAAACCTACATACCTCTAGACTCTTTCAATCCAGGTACTTCTACCATTTTAAACTTCTAAAACACAACACAACCCTCTATTAGTAAAAACCTTAACTTTCTTCATAAAGTCTCTCTAAATATGCCAAGTAGATAAGAGCTATTTTTCCTTCTGAGGCTGTGCTCACACTTTCTAGATACTTAGCCAAACTCATACTTTCCATATGCTTTGAAAACATGGGAGGATGTTTATGAATATTTATATCCCCAAAGTCATCTTGAAAATCATAAACACTTCTAAAAATATTAGAAGAATAAAAAATCATAAAAGTCTCTTATATAGTATCATTAATAATCATTCTCTTCAATTTGACATACAAGAAACATTTGGGGGATTTTTAATGGCCCTCAGCATTGCTACTAAAAAATCTTTACTGACTCTAGGTGCATACTAAGTTAAAAAAAATGATTCAAGATTTTGGTTCAAATACTTATCTATATCCAGTACTATACAAGATGCTAAAAGTGTAAGGAAGGTTAAGATACAGTTTCTGTACTGAAAGAGCTTCTATGTGTTCAGCAAGACATACATAAAAAGTGGTAACTTCAGGCAGGCACAGTGGCTCAGGCCTGTAAGTCTAAAACTTTGGGAGGCCGAGGCAGGAGGATCGTATGAGGCAAGGCGTTTAAGACCAATCTGGGCGACAAAGCAAGACATCTTCTTTACAAAAAAATCAAAAAAAGTTAGCTAGGTATGGTGATGCACGTCCATAGTCCCAAATACTTATGGGCCTAAGCCCAAGAGTTCGAGGCTGTGGTACGCCATTATTGTGCCACTGCACTCTGGGTAACAGAGTGAGACACTGACTCAAAAATAAACAAAAGCAAAGCAGTAACTTCAAAAGAATGCAGTAAGGGCTAATTAAGGCACAGCATGCTATTGGAAACTCAGAAGAAGAAAGTCAATTAGCCATATCCATTGCTCTGAAATTAATATTCATTTAGTTCTTACAACAACCCTATGAATGATGTGGTCCTCAAATAGCCTGCATCAAGAATGTACAGCTATAGATTCTGACCATAAGAAGTTTAGCATCTAACAGTTATTATATTCTTAGGCTCACATATTTGGAATACCAAGAAAAAAATAACACTTTTTAAAGCCACCATCTCTTCTATGGAGTGCCATATTGCCACATAACTACACTATCCATTACAGGAGCTACTAGTCATATACTGCAACTGAACACTTTTTATTTGGTTGTTTGTTTATCTATTTATGAGTAGGAATCTCACTGTCGGTCAGGCTGAACTGCAATGGCAGCTCACAGCTACCATAGCCTCATCAGCCCACTGGGCTAAGGCAATCCTTCCTCCACAGCCTTCCAAGTGGCTGGTACTATGGGCATGTGCCACCACACCCGGCTACTTTTCCTTGATTTATTATAATAAAGATGAAGTCTTCCAAGTTGCCCCGGCTGATCTCAATCCCCTGGGCTCAGGCAATCCTCTTGCCTCAGTCTCCCAAAGTACTGGGATTACAGGTATGAACCACTGCCCCCAGCTAGATAATGAAACTTTTCATTTAAAATCTGATACTCAATTTAGCTACTAAAAAACTTTTAAGTACATTTGGAACAACTTGGGTATGTGACTCTACTTCAACTGCAAATTTTGCAAAACCAAAATATAGGTAAGTTGCTTAACATCTTAATTGAGAGTGCTATTAGTTATCCTAATGGTTAAGTTTTGTACTACCCAATATATACAAGGGGGACTGGAAAAAAAACAGAATTTATAAAAAATTATATATTTATTCTTACATGTTTAAACTTTAGTCACCTTCAAAGTACTCTCCATTTAATGTACTATACCTACCAGGATGCTTTTTACACTGTCAAAGTCAATTTTTGAACTTTTCAATTTTGATGTCTTTTAGTGCTTCTGCCATTTTTTGTTCCACCTCTTCTACACTGGCAAAATGTTTCCCTTTGAGGATTTTTCTCTTTTTTTTTTCCTGAGTCGGAGTCTCACTCTTTTGCCCAGGCCGGAGGACAGTGGCACACACACAGTCACCAGAGCCTCGACCTGCTGAGCTCAGGCGATCCTTCCACCTCAGCCTTCTAAGTAGTAGCTGGAACTACAGGCGCCCGCTACCATGCCCAGCTTATTCATTTGCTTTATTGTAGAGAGGAGGTCTCACCAAATTGCCCAGGCTGGTCTCGAACCCCTGAGCTCAGGCAATTCTCTTGCCACAGCCTCCCGAAGTGTTGAGATTACAGGCTTGAGCCACTGTACCCGGCTAAGAACTTTTTTCACCCGGGGAAACAAAAAAACAGTCACTCGGTGTGAAAGCGGGTGAATAGGGAAGGCAGGGTACGGGGATTATGCCATTTTCTGGCCAAAAACTGCTGAAACTCAGCATAATGTGGGCAGGTGCATTGTCATGGTGGAAGAACCAGTCACCTGTTTGCTACAACTCAGAAGTTTCTTCTGTAAATCGTGACGTGACCTTCTCAAAACTTCCAGATATAAACTTTGATTATTTCATCCAGAGGAACAAATTCCGAGTGTAGAAGAGGTTCGTCCTCCAAATAATTCTGGTTTTTTTGGGGGGGGGGGGGGGGGGGGGAAGCCTCCCCTTGTATATTCATTAGACACATGTAACTTGTCAGCATCTGAAATATGACTAGTCCGAATTCAGATATGCTCTAAGTATAAAATACACACCACGATTTGGAATGTACATTGTATTCATTTTCTGTATTGATAAAATGTTGAAATAATGTTAGGTTAAATCAAAAATACTATTTAAATTATTTTCACTTGTTTCCTTTTTAATTATTTTATTGTGGTTCTAGAACTTAAAGAAAAAATTTTTTTATTTACTTATTTTGAGTTGGAGTTCCACTCTGACATCCTGGCTGAAATGCAGTGGCACGCTCACAGCCATCACAGCCTTGACCTGCTGGGCTCAGGTGATACTTCTGCCCCAGCCTTCCAAGTAGCTAGAACTACAGGCATGCACCACTACCACATTCAGCTAATTTTTGATTTACCATAGAGACGAGATCTCATCAAGTTGCCCGGGCTAGTCTCGAACACCTGGCTCAGGTCAGGCAATCCTCTCACCTCCACCTCCCAAACTGCGGGGATTACAGGCATGAGCCACCGTGCCCGACAGTACTAGGACAAAATGGCATATGTGGGTCACATATATTTCTATCAGACATAGAATAAGCAAAACAATATTTATTTTACTTACTTTATTATTTTTAAAGTTATCAACCCTTTGCCAATGGGTTCCCAGTTTAACATTGGTTTAGTATTTTAAACAGATTTAGTTTAAATCTGTTTAAAAACTCCACATTTCAAATATTAGAACCACTTCACTACAACTAAGGCAGAGATGACAATAAAAGTTCAGATTCAAGCCCTCTAGTTTAAATTCAGAGGGATTTTATGACTCCAACCAAAAATAATCTGTAAAGTAACCCAATAGGCTCTTGGAGTCATTATGTTCCTTCAAGACAGCAAAGAATAGGTCCTAGTAGCATTTAGATCGAAAAGAGTAAATGTCCCACTCATAAATATATCAGTGATCACTGAATTCAAGCCAGTATATATGGGGTACTGATGAAAAAGAAACAAGTTGATGGACGTTGATTGTTTGAAATGTTCTCTCTCCCAAATTGTGGTCAAGTAGCTATTCTCAAGTTTGAAATATGAAATGAGTGAGGTTTTATATTTTCAAACAGATTTACTCAGATGAAGCGATACTAAAAGTGTCTTGATTAAAGCTTAGATAGTCTCATATTCACAGAAGTGCTAGGAAAGTCTACAAGAGGCTACTGAAACACAGATCCTCAGTTTCACAGCAGATTAGCAGGTAATCTGAGAGACAAAAAAATCTCATATAGGAATGTTAATTTCTTCATTTTGAGAATACACCATAATAATATGATTAAAAACTCTGGATTCCTCCGGGCTCGGTGGCTCAGCCTGTAATCCCACGCCTTTGGGAGGCTGAGGTGAGTGGATTGCCTGAGCCCATGGGTTGGAGACCCGCCTGGGCAACTTGGTGAGACCTCATCTCTACAATAAATCAAAAATTAGCCGGGCGTGGTAGTGTGCACCTGTAGTTCCAGCTACTTAGAAGGCTGAGGCGGAAGGATCACCGGAGCCCAGCAGGTCAAGGCTGCGGTCCGGGAGCGGCCACTGCACTCCAGTCTGGGCAACAGAGTTAGACTCCAATTCAAAAAAAAAAAAACCAAACATTCTGGATTCCATCAGGCAAGAAGACTTATGTCTGTTATCTCAGTACTTTGAGGGGCTGAAGCAACAAAAGGATTGCCTGAACTCAGGTTGTCTGGGCAACATGCCAAGACCTCATCTCTATGATAAACCAAAAAAAAAAAAAAAATTAGCCAGCTGTGGTGGCGTGTGCCTATAGTCCCAGATATTTGGAAAGCTGAGGTAGAAGGGTTGCCTAAGCCCAGCAGGTTAAGGCTGTAGTAGCTGAGATCATGCCACTGCACTGAAGTCTGGGGAAAAGAGTGAGACTCAAATCAAAATGATAAGATGAAATAAGATAAGGTAAATAAAATAAGAGTCCCAGATTCACGCTGTCTCTAAATTATGAAATTTGTTACTAACTGGCCATGACCCTAAAAAAATATTTAGTCTCTTATCTCAGTTTCCTTATCTATAAAGTGAGGGTAGCAATAATAATGAACTCAAATAATTGTAAGAAATAGAGTAGTTAAAACATGTAATAAAATATGCATGCATTGTGCAAACAATGGAGACGCATCATTCAAGCCATGACTGTCATGGTTATTTCTGATCCTTACTTTACCTTGTGAATCACACAATACCATAACAGTCAACATGAGAAACATTTTGCAACCAATTGCTTTAACTTTTTTTTTTTTTTTGAGTTGGAGTCTCACTCTGTCGCTCAGACTGGAGTGCAGTGGCCGCTCCCGGCCACCGCAGCCTCGACCTGCTGGGCTCCGGCGATCCTTCCGCCTCAGCCTTCCAAGTAGCCAGAATTACAGGCATGCACTACCACGCCCAGTTGATTTTTTTTTTTTTTTATTTATTGTAGAGATGAGGTCTCGCTGCCCAGGTGGGTCTCGAACCTGTGGGCTCAGTCAATCCACTCAC
>NW_007232287.1:82323-82783 GCF_000164805.1 Carlito syrichta
CACTCACCTCAGCCTCCCAAAGGCACGGGAATACAGGCTGAGCCACCAAGCACGGCTAACACATTTTTCTAAATATTCCGAGCTCACTAGTCAGAGATATTGGTATTTTTAAAATTATCTTAAATTTAGCCAGGTGCGGTGGCTCATGCCTGTAATTCCAGCACTTTGGGAGGCCGAGACAAGAGTATACCTGAGTCCAGGGGTTTGAGACCAGCTAGGGGAGATCTCATCTCTACCAAAAAAAAAAAAAAAATTAGCCTACTGTGGTGGCACACACCTGTAGTTCCAGCTACTTAGGATAGCCTGAGCCAAGCAGGTTGAGGCTGCAGTAGCCATGAGCATGCCACTGCACTATAGCCTGAGCAACACAGTGAACTGATTCAAAAGAAACAGGAGAAAAAGAAAATTTATATATATATATATATATATATATATATATATATATATATATATAAATGGA
>NW_007232287.1:82843-106146 GCF_000164805.1 Carlito syrichta
AAAGGACCGACAATACTACATTATTAAATAGCCAAGAGGAAAAGAGTATATATATGTAATAAGAAGACATGTGGAATAATGTCCACAGGAAACCCTGGTTAATAGTAGCCAAAGACTGGAAACAAGACAAATGCTAACAGCAAGATAATTTATTGTATAATGGAATACTATACAATTTTTAAAACCGGTTGGCACATACAACAATTTGGACAAATCTCACCAATACTGAGTGAAAAAAATACTGGGCACAGTGGCTCAGCAATCCCAGCACTTTGGGAGGCTGAGGCAGGAGGAATGCTTGAGCCCAGGAGTTTGAGAGCAGCCTGGGCAACAAATGTGAGACCCCATCCCAACAAAAAAAATTATTTTAATTGGGCAAGTGTAGTTGCTTATGCCTGTAGTCACAGCTATGCTACTCAAGAGGCTGGGATGGAAGCTGGAGCCCAAAAGGTTGAGTCTGCAATAAGCCATGATTATGTCACTTCATTCCAGCCTAGGTAGCAGAGCAAGACCTTGTCTTTTAAAAAAAAAAATGAAGCCGGGTTCGGTGGCTCAGTCTGCAATCCTGCACCTTGGGAGGCTGAGGTGAGTGGATTGCCTGAGCCCACGGGTTCGAGATCCGCCTGGGCAACTTGGTGAGACCTCATCTCTACAATAATCAAAAAATTAGCAGGGTGTGGTAGCGCACTCCTGTAGTTCCAAGCTACTTGGAAGGCTAAGGTGGAAGGATCACCGGAGCCCAGCAGGTCGAGGCTGCAGTGGCCGGGAGCGGACACTGCACTCCAGTCTGGGCGACAGAGTGAGACTCCAACTCAAAAAAAAAGAGGAAAATAAAAGAAGAGAGTCAGGCACAATTGCTCATGCCTGTAATCCCAACACTTTGGAAGGTGGAAGTGAGAGGATTGCCTGAGCCCGAAGGTTCGAGACCAGTCTGACCAACATGGCGAGACCTCATCTCTAAAATAAATCAAAAAATTAGCCAGGCATAGTAGCATGCACCTGTAGTTCCAGCTACTTGGAAGGCTGAAATGGAAAGATTGCCCAAACCCAGTCAGTTGAGGTTGCAATGACCATGAGTGTGCCACTGCACCCCAGCCTGGGTGACAGTGGGACTCCGACTCAAAAAAAAAAGAAAGAAAGAAAGAAAGAAGCCAGACACGGTGGCTCACACCTGTAATCCCAGCACTCTGGGAAGCTGAGGAAAGAGGACTGCCTGAGCCAATGGGTTCAAGACCAGTCTGGGCAACGTGATGAAACCTTTTCTCCACATTAAATCAAAAAATTAGCTGGGTGTGATAGCACATGCCTGTGCTTCCAGCTACTTGAAAGGCTGAGGTGGAAGGCTTGCCTGAGCCCAGCCAGTCAAGGATGCAGCGGCCAAAAAGAAGAGAAGAAAAAGAAGAGTCAGGTCCATACAAGAAAAGTCATACAAGAATTTATCTAAGGATGACAGAAATCAGAATATGGTCTGGGAGAATGGATGGAGGGCAGGGGAAGCGACAGACCAAAAAGGGACAGAAATCTTGTTTTGCCAGGCATGGTGGCTCATGCCTGTAATCCCAGCACTCTGGGAGGCAGAAGCAAGAGGACTGCCTGAGCCTGCGGATTTGACACTGTAATAACAAAAGTATGTAACAAAAAAATGTTGTATTTTATTACATACATACAAATAATAATCTCATATTTTTTGTGCATACACTGAACAACTCTATGAGGTAGCTTGCATTATCAGCTACATGTTAGAGTAGAGGTCATGAAAGTAGTTCCAGGATACTTTTAGCAAATCTCAGAGCCAGGATCTTTAAAATATAACTACAAGAAAGACTGGGGAGTTAAAATTATGGAAACTATGCCACCAGAAAGTTCAATGATACAATTTATTTTAAAAAAGAATAAGGGCTGCCGGGCTCGGTGGCTCAGCCTGTAATCCCGCGCCTTTGGGAGGCTGAGGTGAGTGATTGCCTGAGCCCGCGGGTTCGAGATCCGCCTGGGCAGCGAGACCTCATCTCTACAATAAATCAAAAAATCAGCCGGGCGTGGTAGCGCGCACCTGTAATTCCGGCTACTTGGAAGGCTGAGGCAGAAAGATCGCCGGAGCCCAGCAGGTCGAGGCTGCGGTGGCTGGGAGCGGCCACTGCACTCCAGTCTGGGCGACAGAGTGAGACTCCAACTCAAAAAAAAAAAAAAAGAATAAGGGAAGGAAATAAAATCCAAATGGTTAAACATGTGAAAAGATGTTCAACCTCACTCATAATGAAAGTAAAGCAAATTAAAACATGTTGGTATATTTTTTACCTATTAGACTGGCAAAAATTCACAAGTTTGACAACCCCGTCTTAGAAGGCTTTGGAGAAGGCAGGCACTAATGCTGCTTCTGATGACATAAGCTCTAGGAAGAGCAATCAGTAATATTTACCAAAATGACCAATGCTTGTATCTTTCATCTACCCACTCATATCATTTTGGGGAATTTTTCCTACATACACAATTATACATGTTCAAGATTTATCACTATAGCACTATTTATAATAGCAAGACAAGAAGTAACCCAAGTGTCTCTACAAATCTGGCTAAACAAATTGCTAAAACCACATAATGGAATACCATAAAGCTGTCAAAAAGTAAGTGAAAATACTCCCTATGAACCTCTATGGAAAGATCCTAGTATAAAGTACATTCACATAGCAAAGTACTATAAAAAGTAAATAATGAGGAAAACTTGGTATAGGGTATATAAAAAAATCTAATCTGTTTATCTAAAACTGCTCTAAAATTAAAAGTTTATTAAAAAAAAATAAAGCCGGTCAGATAGTGTATCATTCATTTACCAGGTTTTGTGTTAAAAGGAAGAAATGGTGGCTTAGCCTGTAATCCCAGCACCTTGGGAGGCCAAGACGAGTGGACTGCCTGAGCGGATTGCCTGAGCCCGAGGGTCCGAGACTAGCCTGGGCAACTTGGTGAGCTCACCGTGAGCACTTCAGCCCAGGCAACAGACTGAGACTCCAACCCAAAAAAAAAAAAAAAAAAAGAAAGAAAGAGCCAAGCACGGTGGTTCATGCCTATAATCCCAGCACTTTGGGAGGCCAAGACGAGAGGACTGCCTGAGCCCAGAGGTTCGAGACCAGCCTGAGCAACTTGGCAAGACCCTGTCTCTACAATAAACTAAAAAATTAGCCAGGAGTGGTGGTGCATACCTATAGTTCCAGCTACTTGGAAGGCTGAGGCAAAAGGACTGCCTGAGTCCAGCAGGTAGTGGACTGGCAATAAGCATGCCACTGCACTCCAGCCTGGGAAACAGAATGAGATTACAACTCAAAAAAAACAAAAGAAAGAAATAAGAAAAACACTACATTATTTACTTGCCTGCAGTTACATAAAGAAATAGTAGATGAAGGCCGGGCTCCATGGCTCAGCCTGTATTCCCTGCACTTTGGGAGGCTGAGACGAGTGGATTTCCTGAGCCTGTGGGTTCGAGACCCACCCGAGCAACTTGGCCTCATCTCTACAATAAATCAAAAATTAGTCGGGCGTGGTAGCACGAACCTGTAGTTCCAGCTACTTGGAAGGCTGAGGCAGAAGGATTGCCGGAGCCCAGAATGACGAGGCTGCGGTGGCCAGGAGCATGCCACTGCACTTCAGTCCAGTCTGAGCAACAGACTGAGACTCCAACTCAAAAAAAAAAACAACAATAGAAGAATTCACAAGAAATGGATAACAGAAGTTTATACACTTGGGAAAAAGAGAAGATATGGAAACAGGAGGAGGAGCAACAATTCTCTATGTATGCCTTTTTTGGAGTCTCACTCTGTCGCCCAGGCTGGAGTGCAGTGGCACACTCACAGCCACCGCAGCCTCAACCTGCTGGGCTCAAGTGATTCTTCCATCTCAACCTTCCAAGTAGCTGGAACTATAGGCATGCACCACCATGCCTGGCTCATTTTTTTAAAATTTATTGTAGAGATGAGGTCTCACCAAGTTGCCAAGGCTGGTCTCGAACCTGTGAGCTCAGGCAATCCTCTCACCTCAGCCTCTCAAAGTGCTGGGATTATAGACTTGAGCCACCGTGCCCGGCCTATCAAAATTCTTAAAACACAAACTTTTAATCTCTGTGGTATATGTTTTCCATATTCAGAAATGAAAATATTTTATTTAATTTTTAATGAAGAGAAAATAGATGGAAAAATTTTTACAGAAACTTATCTTTATAAAGATTTCCCAGAATACATCTAATTTGACAATGATTTACAACAAAGTTCAGTAGTGTGACCTCAAAAATGAGTGAAAGAAATCAATTTCTTTTTTTTTAGATAATCAGTATTTTTTATTATGATATTGTGGGGTACAGTTAAGGGTTAGGTATACAAATATGCTTCGTTCAGGCACCCTTGTTGATAAGAGGTGTCTCCCCATCCCTGAAATCAATTTCTTAATATTCTACCATTTATTTTATATAAAGTCAATGTTGATCACTAATGAAAAGGCTGAAGCTTTTGACTGTGAAAAAACATTAGACCATACGGTGTTAACACCAACCAATATGACTTCAAGTCATTAGTCTGTCCCCACTAGCTATTTTCCTTTTTTATTTTTTGAGTTGGAGTCCCACTCTGTCTCCCAGACTGGAGGTGCAGTGGCACACTCACGGTCACTGCAGTCTGGAACTGCTGGGTTCAGGAGATCATTCCATGTCAGCCTTCCAAGTAGCTGGAACCACAGGCACAAGCCACCACACCCAGCTCCCACTAGCTATTTTCAAGACCCTAACCTAACAGCGACTCTTTTTGTTGTCCAAATAGAAAAAATTTAGATTAATGATCTTAACCTCCATCTACTTTTAAAATCCCGTGCATCTACAGAAATGTTAAAACAAATGGTTATTTTTTAAATATTTTAGAAAAGCAAAAATATGCCTATTAAGAAACATGTCAGCTTAACTTGAAGTTTAAAAAAAACATACCTTGAAAGGTTTGTCTCCACTGTGTGTCAGCATATGCCTCTGTAACCAACTTTGACTGGTTGATGGAGTGTTATATACTTTACAACCTTTCCATAAGCAAACAAATACCTGTTTAAAAAAAAGAGAGAGAGAGAACCATATTAGTTTTCATCACTTATCTCAACAAAGAGTTTGATTCCTGTAAGTTCAAAAGAACACACTGCAAGTCTTCAATTGACAAAAGTCATGTAATGTATGCTTATTACATTAAACATTCTAAATGTCCAAGTATAAGGCACAGTTTTAACCCTACCACCTTAAGGCTGCTGTTTACTCCTTCAATAAGAAAATGACACACCAGTCACAAGGTACTACTGAGAGAGAAATAGATTAAAAGTATATCCCTAATTAATTGGAATCATGAGTCATTATTTACATTTTTGTATTTACTACAAAGGAATATCTATTAGTTTTAAATATCAAGAAAATATAAAGGCATAAACAAACAAAATTAATAAAATGATCAATAACTTAATTAACAGACACTGATTTTTTTACTTCAAAGAATAAGAATTAAATTATTAGGCCAGACATGGTGGCTTACACCTGTAATCCCAGCACTTTGGGAGGCTGAGGCCAGTGGACGGCCTGAGCCTGGGGGTTTGAGACCCACCCGGGCAACTTGGAGAGACCTGTCTCTACAATAAATAAAAAATGAGCCAGGCATGGCAGCATACGCCTATAGTTCCAGATACTTGGAAAACTGAGGTGGAAGGATCACCAGAGCCAAGCAGGTCGAGGCTGCAGTGGCCAGGAGCATGCCACTGCACTCTAATCTGGGAGACAAAGTGAGACTCCAACTCAATAAATAAATAAATAAATAAAATAAGAGACTATATAAAACCCAAAAGTCTATAAACAAATCAGTCAGGACAATTTTTACTGAAAAACAAAACCTTTTTATGTTAAACAAGTCTGTCAAGTGAGGCAATACCACCATTTACAATTGACATGACTATCTAGACAGTATTACGGGACATTCTGATTCCAAACAGATTTGCTGGATTTTTTAGTTAAGTAGACGAAATCATAACATTTCTTCCTTCTTACTTAAAACTCCTGACCCTAACATTTATTTATATAAATTGATGTCTGAGGTTCCCAGAGCTAATAGTTACTTTTTAAAATATTTAACGGTCAGGTGTGGTGGTTCATGCCTCTTATCCCAGCACTCTGGGAGGCTGAGGAAGCAGGATTGCTTTGAGACAGGAGTCCAAGACCAGCCTAAGCAAAACAGCAAGATACTGTCTCTACCAAAAAATGCAAATAAAGTAAATCTAGAAGAAACAAAATTACAAGGCAATACTTATAGTCTATAGAAATTAACTAATTTCATTTGATAATCACATAGAGATAATCAGTGTTTCTATCAATTTCCTGGTTCAAGATTATTAAACTCAGTCTTAATTTTCAATCCAAGTAATAAAACAATAATCACAGACTGGTTTAAAGTTATCTCACAAGTCACACCACATAAATAAAAAATGCCTTAATGTTAGTATTTGGGACAATGTCATTCTTGTTATCAATTTCATTGTTTCTTCTTAATGCTCATGCCTATAATCCCAACACTTTGGGAGGCTGGGGCAAGAGGATTTCCTGAGCCCAGGGGTTCGAGACCAGCCTGGACAATTTGGCAAGACCTCATCTCTACAATCAATCAATCAATCAATAGCTGGGTATGGTGGCGTGCACCTGTAGTTCCAACTACTTGAAAGGCTAAGGCGAAAGAATTGCCTGAGCCGAGCAGGTCGAAGCTGCGGTAGCTGCAAGCCTGCCACTGCTCTCCAGTCTGGGAAACAGAATGAGACTTCCAACTCAAAAGAAAAAAAAATTTTTAAAGTCACTGCCTTGCTAAGCTATAATGTGGTCATATCCTCTTTGAGCTCTGTCCAGGCTATGTCTTCTTAAGTTTTGCTCCCCTCTCCTACTTTGGGGAGGTGAATCATCTCTTTCTCTCTCTCCCTAATTTACATTCTAAATAAACTATATTTTCTAATATAAAAAAAAAAAAAAAAGATTAGCCGGGCTCGGTGGCTCAGCCTGTAATCCCACAGCTTTGGGAGGCTGAGATGAGTGGATTGCCTGAGCCCGCAGGTTTGAGACCCGCCTGGGCAGCGAGACCTCATTTCTACAGTAAGTTAAAAAATCAGCCGGGCATGGTAGCGCATGCCTGTAATTCTGGCTACTTGGAAGGCTGAGGTGGAAGAATTGCCGGAGCCCAGCAGGTCGAGGCTGCGGTGGCTGGGAGCGGCCACTGCACTCCAGTCTGGGCAATTCAAAAAAAAAAAAAGAGTTTTAAGTGACACCTACTCTGCATTACTCTCAAATCAAAGAAAGGGTAAGATTTAATCCCTTCCAGATCAACAATGCCTCTACCTAATTATTACTCAACGACTAAGTCTGGAAGGAACAATAGCCTCTGACTTCTAATTCTTTTCCCCCAATGATCAAACATGACTGCAGGGGTAACAGCAAACCCTGAAAGTACATGAAATACAGCACTCTAATTAGCAAGTATAGTCTAGATGCTACGTGGAATAATGCCTAGTAACACTATTAAAGCAACACCTTCAGATTCAAAAAACTAAAAGCTTCACCCTAATAAATTTTACAGCAAATGAAATAAGTGCAAATAAACCTGTAGTCTACTATAGGCTAACTGTGTTTACCTATACTGGGGTGAAATATTTAAAGAACAATTCTGGGGGGAGAAAATAACACTAAACTTTCACAAAGATAGTTTTAATTAAAAAAAAATTAAAAACCGGCCCTAAATTCTATGTGAAGGACCCACAACAACAACAAAGAAAAGAAAACCACCTACAATACTGTTCAAAAGCAAAATTTCCTTTCCTACTCTGTATTAGAAAGAACTTCTGATAAAAGTAACCCGAAATCTGACAAAAGAGTCTTCTTCAGACATAAGACTTTGAATGCACGATATGTGAAAAATATTTTTATACTCTATTTCTAAAAATGTCCCCCATTGTAAAAGTTCATCCTGGCCGGGCACAGTGACGCATGCCTATAATCCCAGCACTTTGGGAGGCCAAGGTGAGAGGACTGCCTGAGCCCACAGGTTCAAGACCAGTCTGGGAAACTTGGTAAGACCTCATCTCAATAATAAATTTAAAAAAAAAAAAAAAAATTAGCTGGGCTTGATGGCACGTAGTCTAGGGGTTTGAGATCAGCCTGGGCAACTTGACGAGACCTCATCTCTACAATAAATCAAAAAATTAGCTGGGTGTGGTGGCATGCACCTTATAGTTCCAGTTACTTGGAAGGCTAAGGCGGAAAGATAGCCTGGTTCAGCAGGTCAAGGCTGTGGTGGCCGTGAGCGTGCACCACTACCCCCCAGTTGATCCTGAAAATCCAAACACTAAAGGGTTCAGTTCAATCCAAATTTGGAATATATTCAAGCATATAATTTGTCATGATTCTTCTAACCTACTTTAAAATGAACTACGGTCTGGCTATCTTAATTAGAATAGGAAACAGAGGTCCACAGTACTGTTTCTCATGATACAGAAACTTTTGTTTTTAACATTCTTTTTTTGAGTTGGAGTCTCATTCTGTCACCCAGGCTAGAGTGCAGTAGCACACTCACAGCCACCGCAACCTCGACCTGCTGGGCTCAGGTAATCCTTTCTGCCTCAGTTTTCCAAGTAGCTGGAACTACAGGCGCATGCCACCATGCCAAGCTAATTTTTTGATTTATTGTAGAGACGAGGTCTCGTCAAGTTGCCCAGGCTGATCTCAAACCCTTAGACTCAGGCAATCCTCTTGCCTCAGTCCACTAAAGTGGTGGGATTACAGGTGTGAGCCACCATGCTCAGCAGTATTTTTACTCTTAATAGATATGCAGTCTTGCTATGTTACTCAGGTCTCAAACTCCTTGGCTCAAACAATTCTATCGTCTCAGCCTCCAAAACTGCTGGGATTACAGGCATGGGCCAACATGACCAAAAAGACTTATGTCATATTAGATTGTACTAGACATAATAGAAATAGAAAATTTACTCGGTAAAGTGGTTTACTCCTGTAATCCCAGCTACTCAGGAAGCCTAGGCGGATAACTAAAGGGCAGGCATTACAGGCGAACCTAGGCAACATAGCGAGACCCCACTTTTAAAAAAATTTTTTTCTTTTTTCTTTTTTTTTGATTCGGAGTCTCTGTTGCCCCGACTGGAGTGCAGTGGCCACTCCCGGCCACCGCGGCCTCAACCTGCAGGGCTCTGGCGATCCTTCCGCTTCAGCCTTCCGAGTAGCCGGAATTACAGGCATGCGCTACCACGCCTGACTGATTTTTTTTTTTTGATTTGTTGCAGAGATGAGGTCTCGCTGCCCAGGCGGGTCTCAAACCTGTGGGCTCAGGCAATCCATTCACCTCAGCCTCCCAAAGGCGTGGGATTACAGGCTGAGCCACCGAGCCCGGCTAAAAAAATTTTTTTCAACTAAGCTAGACGTAGTGGTGCATACCTACAGTCTCAAGTACTCTGAAGGCTGAAGCAGAGTGATGACTTGAGCCTAACAGATTGAGGCTGTAGTGAGCTCTAATTGTGCCACTCTACTTCAGCCTCGGTGACATAAGATGCTACTCTAGAAAAATAACAATAGCCAGGTGCACTGGCTCAAATCTGTAATCCCAGTGTTTTCGGAGGCGGGGGCGAGAGGATTGCATGAGCTCAGGGGTTCAATATCAGCCTGAGCAACATGGCGAGACCTCATCTCTACAATAAATTAAAAAAAAAAAAAAAAAAAAAGGCCAGGCATGGTGGCACATGCCTGTGGTTCCAGCTACTTGGAAGGCTGAGGCAGAAGGATCACCTGAGCCCAGTAGGTCCAGCTACAGTGGCCATGAGCAAGCCACTGCACTCCAGCCTGGGCGATAGGGTGAGAGACCCTGACTCAAACCAAAAGAAAAAAAAAAGAAAAGAAAGAAAGAAAGAAAAATAACAATAAAATTTTAAAAGAAAGACCTAAATGAATAAAAGCTTTTTTAAAAAAATGACCTGAATTCTATCCAGCTCTTTTGCTTTGCAGCTATGTAATCCTGAAAGACTCACTTATAATCTAAGTCTCTATTTCCTTTATCAGAAATACTATGAGCACACATTTGATAACTCAAAAATGCTAAGAAAATATGATATATTCTCAGAATGACTGGTCAACAGAATAATTAGGTTTATATTAAACACTGAAGGTTCCCTCTTAAAAAAATTGTCATCAGATTTTTCTGCCAGACTGTCTAGAAAAATTGAAAAAGAAAAGAAACCACAAAGCCAAAGAAACTTCAGATTTATAATGGTCTAAATAAAAGATGTAGACATAACTTTTTCTGTAAACAAATGCAAAATCCACTGCAGAAGAGTTTACGTGACAAAACTTGATAGAAATCTAAGCATGGATAAAAAAATTCAAATCCCAGCACTTTGTGAGGCAAAGGAGAGAGAAATGTCTGAGCCCAAGGGTTTGAGACTAGCTTGGGCAACTTGGCAAGACCTTGTCTCTACAATAAATTAAAAAATTAGCACGGTGATACACACCTGTAGTTCCAGCTAATTGGAAGGCTAAGGCAGAAGAACTGTCTGAGCCCAGCAGGTCGAGGCTGTGGTGGTTGTAAGCATGCCACTGCACTTCAGCCTGGGCGACAGAGTGAAACTCTGACTCAAAACAAAAAAAAAAGAAAAAAAAGAAAAAAAGAAATTCAGACATTACCAGTAAATTAAAACCAGCCAACTATATTCTAAATGTAGAGCAGGTAAACAGTATAACCTGTATGTCAAAATAATATTCGACGCCAGGTAAGGTGATTTATATCTGTAATCCCAGCACTTTGGGAAGCAGAGGCAAGAGGACTGCCTGAGCCCATAGGTTTGAGCCCAGCCTGGGCAAATTGGCGAGACCTCATCTCTACAATAATTCAAAAAATTAGCCAGGTGTGGTGGTGCACGCCTGTGGTTCTAGCTACTTGGAAGGCTGAGGCAGAAGGATCCCTTGAGCCCAGCAGGTTGAGGATGTGGTGACCTGAACAACAGAGTGGGACTCCAACTCAAAAAAATAAAATAAAATAAAAAATAAAATTCTAATCAAACTGAGTAATTGATCCCACATGCACTAAAATAATACAGAAAGATTTTTATATAAAAAGTGCTACCTAAAGTCAGAAAGAAAAGTCAGGGACAGTGGTGCACACCCATAATAATAGCTGGGGGGGGTGGGGGGCGCTGAAGTAGGATTGCTTGAGCGGAGGAGTAAAAGACTGACCTGAGCAACATATTGAGACTTCATCCCATTTTTGTTTTTAAAGTAAAAAAGAAAAGGAAAGTCTGGAAAAGGTTAGATGAATGATTCCATGGTACCTTCAAGTTCTAATAATGTCTAAGGAAAAAAAACTCACTTCAATCTTTTATAAGATGCAAGATATAAACAGTAAGAGAAGCAAAAACAAAAAAGATTTTGATTCAATTATTTTGCTATTTCAAAAATGACAAATTTTGTGTCTTATTATTTTCAGTCACATTAAAAATACTAAAATGTTAAATTTCCTCTGTTAAAAGATATTTAATAAAACAAAGGATAAAAATATTTAATAAAACATTCAAACCTGGCCACGCATGGTGGCTCTTGTCTGTAATTCCAGGACTTTGGAAGGCCATGGTGGGGAGAATTGCTTGAGGTCAAACGTTCAAGACCAGCCTGGACAACACAGCAAGACTCCATCTCTCAAAGAAAATTTTTATGATGAACTGGGTGTGGTGGCCCACGCCTGCAGTCCCAGCTATTTAGGAGGCTGAGATGGGAGAACCCCTAGAGCCCAGAAACTCATTGCTGCAGTAAGCTATGATCACGGTACTATACTCCAGCCCACACAACAGAGGAAGAAACCCTGTCTCTTTTTTTTAAAACCTTTTTTTAATTAAGTTTAATTCAAATCATAATAATATTTCGTATTTATTACAAAAGATGTGACCAGCCAGGCACCATGGCTCAAGCCTGTAATCCCAGAACTTTGGGAGGCCAAGATGAAAGGATTACTTGAGCCCACAGGTTCAAGACCAGCCTGGGCAACTTGGCGACAACTCATCTCTATAACAGATCAAAAAACTAGCTGGGCGTGGTGGCACATGCTTTTAGTTCCAGCTACTTGGAAGACTAAGGCTGAAGGATCATCTGAGCCCAGCAGATCAAGGCTATGGTGGCCGTGAGTGTGCCACTGCACTCTAGCCTAGGTGTCAGAGTGAGACTCCAATTCAAAAAAATAAATAAATAAGTAAACTTAGCCAGGTGCCATGAACGGTGACTCAAGCCAGTAATCCCAGCACTTTGGGAGGTGGAGGTAAAAGGACTGCCTGAGCTCAGGAGTTCGAGGCCAGTCTCAGCAACATGGCAAGAACTCGTCTCTACAATAAAAAATAAAAAATAAATTAGCCAAGCATGGTGGCACTGCCTGTGGTTCCAGCTACTCGGAAGGCTGAGGCGGAAAGATCACCTGAGCCCAGCAGGTTGAGGCTACGGTGGCCGCGAATGTGCCACTGCACAGAGCAAGACTCCAAATCAAAAAAAAAAAGGAAACTTAAAATGACACACAAAATAAATCCTACATCAAGAATCCTCTACAAATGTCTTTCGAAAAATTGTTTTTAATGTGAGAAATAAAGAACACTAATAGATCTTATACCGAACCACTAAAATCCTACAAGATAAAGTCCTTCACCTACCAAGACTTCGATACATATATATTTTTAAAACACTAGGATTTGAAATTTGATTAGCAAGATAGCTCAGGGTATCGTCTTTGAAAACTAGTCATGCACAGAAGTATATATATTTATAGTTAACACCAGGAAAACTGATTATTTTTCTATTTAAAGTCAAAGAAGGCCGGGTTTGGTGGCTCAGCCTGTAATCCCAGCGCTTTGGAAGGCCGAGGTGAGTGGATTGCCTGTGCTCGCGGGTTCGAGACCCATCCGGGCAACTTCATCTCTACAATAAATCAAAAATTAGCCGGGCGAGGTAGCGCACGCCTGTAGTTCCAGCAACTTGGAAGGCTGAGGCAGAAGGATCGGCAGAGCCCAGCAGATCGAGGCTGCAGTGGTCGGGAGCAGCCACTGCACTCCAGTCTGGGTGACCAAGTTAGACTCCAACTCAAAAAAAAAAAAAAAAAGTCAAAAGAAAGCACTCTCAAGATGTTTTTCTAAAAAAGAATATTCATAATTTGTTGTTTATCAGGTCAGTTTAACAGGTCAGGCTTACATTCTTAATCACAGCAATTTGGGAGGTCAAGGATCACTTGAGCCCAGGAGTTCAAGACTAGCTTCAGCAACAGAAAAAAACCTCCTCTTTATAACAAATAAAAAAATTAACTAGGCATAGTGGCACACACCTGTAGTTCCAGCTATTGAAGAGGCTGAGGCAGGGGGATTGCCTGAGCCCAGGAGGTCGAAGCTGTGGTGAGCTGTGATCATGCCACTGTATTACAGTCTGGGCAAGAGTGAGATCCTGACTCAAAATAAATAAATAAATTGGCGCCTAAGTGATTTATTTCATTTTGATGTAGAAAGATGTGACCAGGCTGGGCTCCGTGGCTCAGCCTGTAATCCCAGCACTTTGGGAGGCCAAGGTGAGTAGATTGCCTGAACCTGCGAGTTCGAGACCCACCCGGGCAACTTGGTGAGACCTCATGTCTACAATAAATCAAAAAAAATCAGCCAGGTGTGGTAGTGTGAGCCTGTAGTTCTGTCTACTCAGAAGGCGGAGGAGGAAGAATCGCCGGAGCCCAGGGGTTCGAGGTTGCGGTAGCCGGGACCGTGCCACTGCACTCCAGTCTGGGTGACGAAGTGAGATTCCAACTCAAAATTAAAAAGTAAAAAAAAAAAAAAAAAAAAGATGTGACCAACCACTTTTGTTATGTGAAAATATCTGGGAGGCCGGGCTCGGTGGCTCAGCCTGTAATCCCACGTCTTTGGGAGGCTGAGGTGAGTGGATTGCCTCCAACTCAAAAAAATAAATAAATAAATAAATAACTTAAAGGGGGTTGAGGGGGTTTCTATGTTGTTAAATAATGCTTCTGTTTTTCTCATGATGATTATAATGGAGTGAGAAAAAGAACAGGAACTTAATATAGTATTTAGATCTTGGTAATTTACTGCTCCACTCATCTTTCAATAATTAGAAGCATAAAATCTTCTTGGGTTATCACCTGTTTCTGCTCCATAACAGTTTAATACTCGGGGGTAGAGAGAAAAAATAATACACCTAAAAAAAATTAGATCATCAATATCATCAATATCACATGTTTTCTGCTTATATCAGGTACGCAGAATAGTCAAATTCACAGAGACAGAAAGTCGAACTGTGGTTACCAGGAGCTGGTATAAGGAAATTATGAGGCTTTTTTTTTTTCAGTTGGAGTCTCATTCTGTCGCCCAGACTGGAGCACAGTGGCCGCTTCCGGCCACTGCAGCCTTGACCGCTGGGCTCCAGCGATCCTTCCGCCTCAGTCATCCGAGTAGCCGGAATTACAGGCATGCGCTACCACACCCGGCTGATTTTTTGATTTATTGTAGAGATGAGGTCTCGCTGCCCAGGCGGGTCTCGAACCCGTGGACTCAGGCAATCCACTCACCTCAGCCTCCCAAAGGCGCGGGATTACAGGCTGAGCCACCGAGCCCGGCTATGAGAGTTTATTTAATGGACACGAATTTTAACTTAGAATGATGAAAAAGTTCTAGAGATGGATAGTAATGATGATCAAACAATAATATAAATGAACTTAATGCTACTGATCTGTACACTCACAAATGGTTAAAATGTTTTGTTTTGTTTTTTGAGTTGGAGTCTCACTCTGTCACCCAGACTGGAGTGCAGTGGGACGCTCCCGGCCACCGCAGCCTCGACCTGCTAGGCTCCGGTGATCCTTCCGCATCAGCCTTCCCAGTCGCTGGAACTACAGGTTACACGATACCACGCCCAGCTAACTTTTTTGATTTATTGTAGAGAGGAGATCTCACCAAGTTGCTCAGTCGGGTCTTGAACCCGTGAGTTCAGGCAATTCACTCACCTCGGCCTCCGAAGGCACGGGATTACAGGCTGAGCCACCAAGCCTGGCCTAAAATGTATTTTTATTACCTTCATTCAAAAAGGCCATTAAAAAAAAAACCTGGCTGGGCTTAGTGGCCTAGCCTGTAATCCCAGCACTTTGGGAGGCCGAGGCGAGAGGATTGCCTGAGTCCGCAGGTTTGAGACCCGCCTGGGGAACTTGGCGAGACCTTGTCTCTACAATAAATCTCAAAAAAATAAAATAGTCCAACGTTCCAATCCACAACTACTCAAAAAAACATCAACTTTAACATTAAAGCACAAAATCAGATCAAGAGTCTTCTTGTCTTTTATAGCTATACTAAGTTTTCAAATTCTCATTCATATTTTAGTATTCAGAACACACAAAAATGAGATGAATTTTTTACATTCTTTGATCCTTTAAATTTATAGTTTAGCAAATGCCCTCCAACAATCAGGACTCCTTTCTTTGGTCAAAATATTATTCATCTTAAAATCAGCAATATTACTGATAATAAAATAACATGAATGGTCAAGAAATAACATGAGATTTTTATCTCAATGAGATTATACTAGGGTAGAAATACCAAGATTTCACACTTGTTCTGTAATACCAATAAGGTACATATAGCTGCAGTGATTACATGGTATATTTAGTTTAGAAAGTTCAGTCTGTAACTGCATTTTTCTATAAATCTGCAAAAAGCTGAAAACATTCTCATAAGACTATATGCCAACTCAATCTGTAGGATTCCAAGACTTAAAAATGTGAAATTCTCCCTCTCCCACATCTAGTAGGAGAGTCCAGCAATCTTCTACATAGCTCATGATTCTACATATAGTTGCTAAATCAAGTGACAAAGAAGCATTATGCCATGGCTCAAAAGCGATACATACACACCAAGTGACATCAAGCACTGGCTCACAAAAGGCAGATCTATAAAAGCCAGAAAACCAACTTACTAAGATAGTTCACACCAAATATCTGACATATATGGAGGAGGGAGGAGGAGGGGGAGAGGAATGGGAAAGGGGAACAGACTAACCACTGAGCTGGGTTTTATATTGAAAATACAATATGACAGACAGTTCATTAGTAGATCATACGGAAGTATAATATTTTATTGGTTACCTAAACATCATATATATTAAATATAACAAGAAGACAAATGTACAAATATTTACTTATCAAGTTCAAGTAATCAAAAGATTGCTGCTGGGGGCGGCAGCTCATGCCTGTAATCCCAGCACTTTGGGAGGCAGAGGCAAGAGGACTGCCTAAGTCCAGGGGCTCAAGACCAGCCTGGCGAAGTTGGTGAGACCTCATCTCTACAATTAAAAGAAAAAAAAAAATTAGCCGGGCTCAGTGGCTTAGCCTGTAATCCCAGCACTTTGGGAAGCTGAGGTGAGAGGACTGCCTGAGCCCGCGGGTTCGAGACCCGCCTGGGCAACTTGGCGAGACCTCATCTCTACAATAAATCAAAAAATTAGCTGGGTGTGGTACCACGCGCCTGTAGTTCCAGCTACTTGGAAGGCTGAGGCAGAAGGATCGCCGGAGCCCAGCAGGTCGAGGCTGCGGTGGCTGGGAACAGCCACTGCACTCCAGTCTGGGCAACAGAGTGAGACTCCAACTCAAGAAAAAAAAAAAAAAAACACAAGAAAAAAAATTAGCCTGGCATGGTGGCGTATGCCTGTGGTCCCAGCTACTTGGAAGACTGAGGTGGAAGGATCACCTGAGCCCAGCAAGTCGAGGTTGTAGTGGCGGTGAATGTGCCACTGCACTCTAGATTGGGCGACAGTGAGACTCCAGCTCAAAAAAAAAAAGATTGCTGACATAATATATTGTGTCAGTGATATTTCTTAAAAGAAATAAAGCATGAGGCGGCCCCCGCACACGGCAAAAAAAAAAAGAAAAAGAAAAAAGAAATAAAGCACCACTGGTTAAAATGTTAGAAATGTTTACTTGGCTGCATGCCTTAAAAAGAAAATCAAAGCCGGGCTCGGTGGCTCAGCCTGTAATCCCTCGCTTGGGGAGGCTGAGATGAGTGGATTGCCTATGCCTGCGGGTTTGAGACCCGCCTGGGCAACTTGGCAGGACCTCATCTCTACAATAAATAAAAAATTAGCCGGGCATGGTAGCGCACGCCTGTGGTTCCAGCTACTTGGAAGGCTGAGGCGGAAGGATCGCCGGAGCCCAGCAGGTCGAGGCTGTGGTGACCGGGAGTGGCCACTGCACTCCAGTCTGGGCAACAGAGTGAGACTCCAACAAAAAAAAAAAAAGAAAAAAAAAGAAAAGAAAGAAAATCAATACTATGATCTAAATATCAACAGAGCCTTGGAAACAGTGGCCCACTCACTTAAACCATAGTGATTTTAACCTGTTTAGTATGTGTTCCTCAAGTGATGGCAGACTGAAAGGAGATGTGTGGCTTAATAAATTACCTGTATTTACAGTTACCTGTACTATGTCTGGAAAACAGACTAAGTGTGATAACTATTCAAGACAAACCTAGGTAAAGCTGAAAAAATGTGTAAATTAATATTTTGGTCCACTACTTTGGCTCACCTAATTTGCTTAGCTCTTTATTCACTATCCAATAAAAGTTACATGAACTGACACAATTAAATGTATTCCTGAAAGGATATAGGTCAATACTGACGAATCAGAACTTTCTATCTAAATCAGCTCTGACAAGAACTGGGAAAGGTGATCAATTCTCACTCACAGATAATGAGTTAAGGTTGTCATTTAATAAGTGCATATACTAATCCTGATACCAATAGTCTCTCCAGTCAATTTAAGGATCAGGAATAATTTAGGACCCTCTAACAAGGGAAACTGAGGACAGTGCCAATTCTCAATGTTCTCAAAACAGTAGAACCTTGGAATATATTGTATTCATTTATAATATGCTCACTCTATTTTTTAAAGTCTAATTTATTCAAAAGGACCTATCTAAGAGCAAACAAAAATCCAACACATAATATCCTCTATTTTCATTTGACTCTATCAAGCACATAAGAATTAGTAAAAGGAAATCATTTGAAAAAATAGTCTGCGCAAAAATAATCCCAAATTACTTTCAGAAAAAAAGTCTAACTAGTAATTATAAATTAAGAGAACTAAGAAAAAAAGGAGTGATAAAAGAAATGACAAAACCAACCCCTCCTCGCTGACCATCTACATGAATGGAACGGATGTGATCTGCCAGATCTGGGCTAGAGTTGAAGCAAGCCTGGCACTGGTCCCAACAACAATTATAGGCAATATTTTTGCTTGAAGAAGTAGTGCTTCCTTGTCCATTCATCATAGCTGGAGTTGAACGCCCACTGGAAATTGTGCTGTCTACATCCATTATAGTACTGCTTATGCTACAAAAGAAGAAAAAAGGCTGTGTTATTCCTAGAAATTCACTAACATGAATATGATCTATAAATATTTAATTAAGATTACCACTTGACATTCTACTCCATATGAACAAAGCATACAGTAACTATATTCTCCATTAGAAAACAACAATACTTTGAAATTAATTAGCTAGCAATAAAGTACTAATCAAGGCAGAAACATGATTGTGCCTCAAAACCAGATATGGGATAATTTAAGCAACTTGCGGCAGACATGAACTCCCTAATGTTATACTCTAAGAAAAATTCCACACACACAGCTTATCACATCTCATCCTTTGCATAGTTCTTTACAGTTCCACAATCACTTGTTGACCTGGTATCTTTTCTTCTATTCACTAATCTGAGATTATAACTGCTTTTATGTCAAAAAAAAGTTGGGTAATTTTGCAGTATTTCCCTTCAAAATCAAAACGCAAAAGAAATTAGCCAGGCGTAGTAGCGCGCGCCTGTAGTTGCAGCTACTTGGAAGACTTAGGCGGAAGGATCACCGGCGCCCAGCAGGTCAAGGCTGCAGCGGCCAGGAGCAGCCACTGCACTCCAGTCTGGGCGACAGAGTGAGACTCCAACTGAAAAAAAATAAATCACAAAAGAGAGAAAATGACAATTAATCTCTGATATTACCAAAGTCCAAATAAAAAGTTATTTTCTTGGCCCTCAAATTTTATTTAACTAATCTCTAGCCACCAGAAAAACCCAATCAATCTCTTTCATTTTATTTACTAAACACAGTAGAATACACCAGTATTTTTTTTTCTTTTTAGTTGGAGGCTTACTCCATTGCCCAGGCTTGAGTGCAGCAGCACGTTCACAGCCACCTCAGCATCGACATGCCAGGCTCCAACAATTCTTCCACGTCAGCCTTCCAAGTAACCTTCCAAGTAGCCAGAACTACAGACGCATGCTACCACACCTGGCTAATTTTTTTTTTTTTCAAATCTACTGTAGAGATGAGGTCTCACCAAGTTGCCTGGGCTGGTCTCGAACCCTCAGGCTGGGGCAATCCACTTGCCTCAGCCTCCCAAAATGCTGCGTTTTCTGGGTGAGTCACTGTGCCTGGCCTGTAATTATTTTATTTACCAAAAAAAGTACATATAGTAGCCAGGTACAGTGGCTCACACCTGTAATCCCAGCACTTTGGAAGGCCAAGACTGGATTGTTTCACCTCAGGAGTTCAAGACCAGCCTGAGCAACATAGCAAGACCAAAAAAAAAGAAAAGAAAAAATCAGCCACTGCCTTACTAGACTCTGTTGTTGCCATGCTTCATGGCTTTAGTCCCCTCCCCCTCACCTTGGGAAGGTGAATCTTCTCTTTCTTTCTTTCTCTCTCTCTCTCAGGCTTACTTTTAAATAATATTTTTAAATCTAAATAAAAAATCAAAAAATTAGCCAGGCATGGTGGTATGGACCCAGCTACTCAAGAGGCTGAAGCAGAAGGACTGCCTGAGCCCATGAGGAGGAAGCTACAGTAAACCATGACCATGCTATTACACTCCTGCCTGGGAGACAGAGTGAGAGCCCGACCCCAGAGTGAAACCCTGACCACCACCTTCCCCAAAACAGTACCTATTATTAGCCGTCAGAATGCTCAAAATTTCACATCTTAATTAAACATACCACAATTTTGCCTTCATTTCAAAAGCAATTCACTTTAGCCTGGCACAGTGTCTCATGCCAGTAATTCCAGCAGTTTTGGGAGGAGGAGGCAAGAGGTTGCCTAAGACCAGGGGTTCGAGATCAATCTGGACAACTTGGCAAAACCTCGTCTCTACAATAAATCAAAAAACCAGTCGGGCATGGTGGCATGTGCCTGTAGTTCCAGCTACTTGGGAGGCTAAGCGGAAGGATCACCTGAGCCCAGGAGGTTGAGGCTGCAGTGGCCTTGAGTGTGCCACTGCACTCCAGCCCGGGCAGCAGAGTGAGACTTCTACTCAAAAAAAAACCAATTCAGTTTTATATTTAAGTGAAAATCTTTTAATTAATTATCTTCCCAGTTGATAAGCTACATGGAAGTCGTTTCAATCAGAAGAGTCAACAGGAGAAATGTTTTCAAATTAAATCTATGAAAAGCTGTGTACCCACTTGCAATTTAAGAAATACCAAAAATTGTGAAAATTATATTAATTTTTAAGGGGTATGCTTCCCTCCCCCAAGTTTTCATTATGTAATATTTCAAACACACAGAGTATATCTAAAACTGAATGCAATCAATATTTTGGCTTATTTGCTATCTGTAATGTTTTTCTAAATCATTTAAAAGTTGAAGACAGCTGGGCTCAGTGGCTCAGCCTATAATCCTGCGCCTTGGGAGGCTGAGGTGAGTGGACTGTCTGAGCCTGCAGGTTCGAGACCCGCCTTAGCAGGCGAGTCCTCATCTCTATAATAAATCAAAAAAATCAGCCTGGCGTGGTAGCGCACGCCTGTAGTTCCAGCTACTGGGAAGTCTGAGGTGGAAGGATCGCCGGAGCCCAGTCTGGGCAACAGAGTGAGACTCCAATTCAAAAAAAAATAAAAAATTAAAAAATAAAACATACTCCCTAAAAAAAAGAACATTAACCTTCATACCAATGCAATCATATTTGTTCATACCTAAGAAAATTAACAACATGAATTCTGTTCGTTTATTAAGTCTTGTAATGATTTGTGCATAACATCAAATGTAATAACCATTTTTAAAAGGAAAAATGTTTTTGTTTTTTATTTTCTTACTGAATTGGGGTCTCTCTCTGTCGCCCAGGCTGTAATACAGCTGCATGAACAACTCAATGCAGCCTCACTCTCCTGGGCTCAGAAAATCCTGAGTAACTGGAACTAGAGAAGCATACCACCACACCTGATTGATTTTTTGTACTTTTTGTAGAGACAGGATCTCGTTGCTATGTTGCCCACATTGGTCTCCAAATCCTGGGCTCAAGCAATCCTCCCACCTCGGACTCCCAAAGCACTGGGATTACAGGCACAAGCTACCACATCTGATGAAAAAAGGTTTTTGTAGGATGCTTCAGATATCAAAAATGTCTCAGACTTCCCTTTAAAGGATATTCTAAAATTTAAGGTCACCCAGATAACGACCTATACATACACAGTCAATATAGATTCTAAATTTCAACTCTAAATCTTCATTCTAAAACTTTGTAATCTCTATAAAACTCACAGATGTGAATGAGGTCTTGAATATCTGAATGTTCATATATTATTTGTTGCAGGACTAAACTGTGGGGTATGGTAGGTTCCCTATACAGAAATACAAATATTTTATTTAAGACCTAGAAATTTCAAGTTCCATAAGACCCTTAACCCTGAAACGATTGTCTATTTTCCTTACCAATTGGTTTTATAATTTTTTTTTTTAAGTTGGAGACTCTCTGTCACCCAGACAGAAGAGCAGTGGCACACTCACAGTCACCACAGCCTCAACCTGCTGAGCTCAGGCAATCCTTCAGCCTCAGCCTTCCAAGTAGCCGGAACCACAGGCATACGCCCGTCTAATTTTTCTTGATTTATTGTAGAGATGAGCTCTCACCAAGTTGCCCAAGCTGGTTTCGAACCTATAAGCTCAGGCAATACTCTCACCTCAGTCTCCCAAAGTACTGAGATTATAGGCATGAACCACCATACCTGGCCTCGCTTTATAACTTTTTTTTTTTTTAGTTGGAGTCTCACTCTGTCGCCCAGACTGGAGTGCAGTGGCCACTCCCGGCCACTGCAACTCAACCTGCTGGGCTCCTGCAATCCCTCTGCCTCAGCCTTCCAAGCAGCTGGAACTACAGGCGCACGCTACCACGTCCAGCTAGTTTTTTGATTTATTGTAGAGATGAGGTCTCGCTGCCCAGGCGGGTCTCGAACCCGTGGGCTCAGGAAATCCTCTCACCTCAGCCTCCCAAAGGCACGGGATTACAGGCTGAGTCACCGAGCCTGGCTCGCTTTATATCTTTTAAAGCATTTAAGTGTAAGACACATACTTATATAAACCATACTAATTTAACATCAAAGGCAAATGTTAATAATTTTAAGTGAACAGCCAATCATATCCAATTTATAAACAATCTCAGGAAAAGTAATAAGACTCAATAAACTATTGGTACAATAGTCAAGATATAGTTAAGTGAAACCCACACAACATCTGCATACATCAAACAGGGGAGGGAGACAGCTATTGCTATCCTCTAAGGACATGACTTCTTTGGAAAGATAAACAAAGCCCTGTAGATGTTTGCAAGGGCAGGGGGTAGGGGGAAGGATGAGAGAAACATGTATCTTTCACTGTATAAACCCTTTTATATCATTGGAGCTATGTACCTGTACCTAAAAAAATTCAAAATTAGCTGAAAACAAAACAAATTTTTTAACTGGATAAAGTAAAATAAGATCAAGATGATTCATATACTTATGAAACATCCAATTATCATTACAGAATCTCTCTACAAGTTCTTAATGCACTTTTACTTATTACCTTTACCACAGGAGGGGACCTTCTTTAAAAAGTCCAAAAATATTCGTGGACACTGAGCATCGTTTATTCAATCCATGTGTCATATCATACACTTGAAACAGTACTTCACACCTCCTCATAAAAAGATAGTGTAAGCTGGGCTTGGTGGCTCAGCCTGTAATCCCGCGCCTTTGGGAGGCTGAGGTGAGTGGACTGCCTGAGCCTGTGGGTTCGAGATCCGCCTGGGCAGGCGAGACCTCCTCTCTACAATAAATCAAAACATCAGCCGGGCGTGGTAGAGCGCGCCTGTAATTCCGGCTACTCGGAAGGCTGAGGCGGAAGGATCGCCGGAGCCCAGCGGGTCGAGGCTGTGGTGGCCGGGAGCGGCCACTGCACTCCAGT
>NW_007232287.1:106166-114595 GCF_000164805.1 Carlito syrichta
AAAAAAAAAAAAAAAAAAAAGATAGTGTACAAGAAATTCAAGATCAGTCTAGGCAACACAGTGATACCCTGTCTCAAAAATAAATAAATACTAAAATAATAATAATAATAATAATGTTTCCAAGTCTACTTAAAATAAATCCAGTTGATAAATTGTAGCTTAAAAAAGACAGCGTTAACATAAATGTAAAGAACATGAACTCAGGCCAGGCAAGACGGCTCATACCTATAATCCCAGCACTTTGCGAGGCAGAGGTAAGAGGACTGCCTAAGCCCATGGGTTCCAGATAAGCCTGGGCAATTTGGTAATACCTCTCTACAATAAATCAAAAAATTAGCCGGGCATTGTGTCGGGTGCCTGTAGTTCCAGCTATTTGGAAGTCTGAGGCAGAAGGATCACCTGAGCCAAGCAGGTGGAGGCTGCAGTGGCTGTGAGTGGGTGACAGAGTGAGACTCCAACTCAAAAAAAGAACAAGAACTCTGTCTACCACTGGGGACTAAGCTTTGAATAAACAACAGCAGAGAAGGTGACAGGTAGGTACCCCTACCTGGAACACTCAAGACATCCCACCACCTACAAAGCCTCCTCCATCTTAGCTATGTCAACTGAAATTCTGCTTCACAGCCCTTCTAATAATGCTCCTACAACTTCTAGGAAGTACCCAATCCCAAGCCTCCAGTCTGTCTTTTGGCCCCACATCCACCCACCCAACACTGGTTCTCTCCACTCTTGACACTGATGAAGACAACAGTCCTGATGCAACAGGACAATATAGGAAACAAATTACAGTAACTTCTGATTTGACAGAACCTTGAATTAGATATGGATCCCATAGAAAACAGTGTCCTAACAGGTGAGGTGGCTCACGCCTATAATCTCAGCACTTTGGGAGACGGAGGCAAGAGAATTGCCTGGGCCCAGGGGTTAAAGACCAGTCTGGGAAACGTGGTGAGACCCTGTCTCTACAATAAAATCAAAAATTCAGCCAGGCATGGTGGTGCATGCCTGTAGTTCCAGCTACCTAGAAGGCTGAGGCAGAAGGATCACCTGAGCCTAGCAGGTGGAAGCTGCGGTAGCCGTGAGGGTGCCACTGCACTGGAGAGGGAGACTCCTACTCAAAAAAAAAAAAAGAAAGAAAGAAAAGAAAACAGAAGAAAAGGAAAAACAGTATCCTTCCTATATTAATTTACATAACAAGATGACCAGACCTAGAGACAATCAACCTGATTGTGTTGTATTTTCTAAGACCACACATATATTAGAATTTTTCACACAGTTAGTTCTCCTTTTATTTATTTATTTATTTATTTTTGAGTTGGAGTCTCACTCTGTCACCCAGACTGGAGTGCAGTGGCCGCTCCTGGCCACCGCAGCCTCGACCTGCTGGGCTCCGGCGATCCTTCCGCCTCAGCCTTCCAAGTAGCTGGAACAACAGGTGCGCACCACCACGCCTGGTTATTTTTTTCTTTTTCTTTTTAATGTAGAGATAAAGTTTCACCAAATTGCCCAGGCTGGTCTCAAACCTCTGGGCTCAGGCAATCTTCTCACCTTGGCCTCCCAAAGTGCTGGGATTACAGGTGTGATCCACCATGCTTGGCCAGTTAATTCTCCTTTTTCAATTAACACTTACTGATTCTATGAAATGTGAACACCTAAGCAGTCTGGTATTTGAAAGAAAATCTAAGCTGGACAAAATACTCACACACTTCAGATAGCTTCAATAATCTCAAGCAGTGTTTCTCAAACCTAGTATGTATATGAATCATGTGGAACCAACTGCAGATTCTGATTAAGTAGGCTGTAAGATAGGGCATTTCTAACAAGTGCCAGCTTCATGCTGCTGCTGTGACATTTTGAGTAGCAAGGATCTAAAACAACAGTCGCAAACCTTTTTGGCATCAGGAACCAGTTTCATGAAAGACAGTTTTTCCACAGACAAGGGGGAGGGCATCCTCAGGCATTAGATTCTCATAAGGAACACACAACCTAGATCCCTCTCATGCAGTTCACGATAGGGTTTGTGCTCCTGTGAGAATCTAACGCTGCTGCTCATCTGACAGGAGGTGGCGCTCTGCTCACCTCCTGCTGTGAGGCCAGGCTCCTAAAAGGCCACGGACCAGTACCGATCTGAGGCCTAGGGTTTGGAAACCCCTAATCTAAAATATCTCTTTCACTAATATTATTACCCAGGCCAGGCTCGGTGGCTCAGTCTGTAATCCCGTGCTTTAGGAGGCCGAGGTGAGTGAATTGCCTGAGCCCACGGGTTCTAGACCCGCCTGGGCAATGTGGCGAGACCTCATCTCTACAATAAATCAAAATCAGCCAGGTGTGGTAGTGTGCGCCTGTAATTCCGGCTACTCGGAAGGCTGAGGCGGAAGGATCGCCGGAGCCCAGCAGGCAAAGCTGTGGTGGCCAGGAGCGGCCACTGCACTCCAGACTGGGCAACAGAGTGAGACTCCAACTCAAAAAAAACAAAACAAAACACACAACTTCTACAGGGCATTGGTGGCTCATGCCTGTAATCCCAGGAACTCAGGAAGCTAAGGTAGAAGGATCACTTCGGGCCAGGAGTTCAAGGTTAGAGTGAGCTATGATTGAACCAATGCACTCCATGTGTAATCCCGGCAGGATGAAGGCAGAAACATCACTTGAGGCCAGGTGTTGGAGACTAACCTAGGCAACAGAAAACCTTGTCTCTGCAAAAAAAACCAAAAAAGCCAAAAAAAAAACCCAAAACACTAATCACAAAAGATTCTTTTATTTATTTTTTTTTAAATTGGAATCTCATGTCTGTCACTCAGGCTGGAGTGCAGCGGCATGCTCATGGCCACCCCAGTGTCCACCTGCTGGGCTCCAGCGATGCTTCCACCTCAGCCTTCCAAGCACACAGAACTACAGGCGTGGGCTACCACAGCTAGCTAATTTTTATTTATTTATTGGTTTCGCCAACTTGGTTTTGCCAACTTTCCCGGGATGCTCTCAAACTCGCAGGCTCAGGCAATCCACTCGCCTCTGCCTCCCAAAATGCTGTGATTACAGGCTGAGTCACCAAGCCTGGTCAATCACAAAAGATTAAAAGCATAAGATATGAGTATCTAGCTGTCTGTTATACCAGACATTAAATGTAAAACAATGCTACTCACATTTTTTTTAATTTGGAAAAGCTATTTTGCATAAAAAATCTATTACTGATGCTACATGTAGTTTTTTTTAATGATTATTAAATGTTTTTTAATGTTAGCTTTAATTTATAATTCTGTGCTGGTGGTAAATATAATCCACATAAACAAAAGCTCTTTGGTTTACTTCAATAACTTTTTTTTTTTTTTTTTGAGTTGGAGTCTCACTCTGTCACCCAGACTGGAGTGCAGTGGCCGCTCCCAGCCACCGCAGCCTCGACCTGCTGGGCTCCGGCGATCCTTCCACCTCAGCCATCCGAGTAGCCAGAATTACAGGTGCGTGCTACCATGCCCGGCTAACTTTTTGGTTTATTGTAGAGATGAGGTCTCGCTGCCCAGGCGGGTCTCAAACTCGCGGGCTCAGGCAATCCACTCACTCAGCCTCCCAAAGGCGCGGGATTACAGGCTGAGCCACCGAGCCTGGCTCAAATTGTTTTTCAATAGCCAAATTCCAATAACCAAACTGACTCCTTTTCAATGTGGTTACTATATTATCTTTCTTTCTTGACACCTTTGCCTACCCTTTAAAGGCCTCTTTACCTGCTCAGCGGAATCTTTCTGTGCTTCTCGGAGTACTCTGTGCTTGCCCCGCCTAACAATTTGCATAAGAAAGGAATTAGCAGTAGCAGGGAAACTGCAAGGGGCAGGCGGGGGTGGGATTGGCAGATGAGAGAAGCTGCCAGGGGAGGGAAGGGCACACCTCATCAACAAGGGTACCTGCATAATGAGTATGTGTATACCTAACCCTGAGTTATATCCCACATCTTTAAAATAAAGAAAAAAAAAAAATCAATAAGCAATGGTTCCTCCAAATAAAATTTCAAATTTCCTTTCTAGTAATCCCATTCATAAGTCTAGATCAGCAGAGCTAAGATGTATATGGAGACTGCAAGAAAAACTGTCCATATCTGTAAATTAGACTTTCAAGACTAAGCAGCCAAAAACAGAGTAAATAAATAAACTGGAATAATAAAACTGATATACAAACTTATATCATCTACTAACACCCACTTCAAATTTAAATTCATCAAGAGAGCCTGACTGTTTTGTCTTTATAAATTAACATTTTAGGGCCGGGCTCAGTGGCTCAGCCTGTAATCCCAGCACTTTAGGAGGCTGAGGTGAGTGAATTGCCTGAGTCCACGGGTTCGAGACCCGCCTGGGTAACTTGGCAAGACCTCATCTCTACAATAAATCAAAAAATCAGCCGGGCATGGTAGCACACGCCTGTAATTCCGGTTACTTGGAAGGCTGAGGCATAAGGACCGCCGGAGCCCAGCAGGTCAAGGCTGTGGTAGCCGAGAGCAGCCATTGGTGACAGAGTGAGACTCCAACTCAAAAAAAAAAAAATTTAACTTTTTAAACCTATAAAAATAAAATAAGATAAAACTTTTTAAAAATTGAGTTGGAGTCTCACTCTGTCACCCAGGATAGAGTGCAGTGGCACACTCATGGTCACCCCAGCATCAACCTGCTGGGCTCTGGCGATCTTTCCACCTCAGTTTTCCAAGTAGCAGGAACTACAGGCACGCCCTACCATGCCCAGCTAATTTTTCATTTGTTGTAGAGATGAGGTCTCGCCAAGTTGCCCAGGCTGGTCTCAAACCCACAGGCTCAGGAAATCTACTCGCCTCGGCCTCGCAAAATGCTGGGATTACAGACTGAGCCACCAAGCCCGGCCAAGGTATAATTTTAATCTGTCTTATGCACTGGGGCACCACATAAAAAATTCATTTGAGCTAGGAGCAGTAGCTCACACCTGTAATCCCAGCACTTTGAGAGGCCAAGGCGAGGGTACTGCCTTAGCCCAGGGGTTCAAGACCATCTTGGGCAACATGGTGAAACTTCATCCCTACAATAAATCAAAAAATTAGCCGGGCATGATGGCGTGTGCCTGTAGTTCCAGCTACTTGGAAGGATGCAGCAGAAGGCAGCTACATGACCCCAGCTGGTAGAGGCTGTGGTGGCCCTGAGTCCCACTGCATTCCAGCCTGGATGACAGAGTGAGACTCTGACTCAAAAAAAAAAGATAGAAATAAGTATATATAGTTGGTTAAGGCATATTTATCGAACTGTAGGTAAGCAACATTACAGCCATACAGATTCCTAACTTAATCGTGTAACAAGGTAAACTATAATTTGGCTAACAGGTGACGTTCCTTTCATCTGTAAAACTGCCACTCACTATTAGAAAGACTACATTATTTCTCTCCCACACTTATAATCAAAATTATTAAAGGTTAAAACTCAACAGTGCAAAGCGTTAAGAATCCTCTATATCTTAAAAAGCCTAGAGTTGTACACCTGATGATATACAACTTTAAGAGTGGAAACTTTTAAACTGAATAACCCATATCTCGTCTCTACTTATTGGAATACACTATAATTATGTGCCTTGCCTTGCTACTTATTCTAGGCTTGACAGAGATTAAAAACTAAAAGCTAAACCAGTTAAAAGAAACAGGTACTTAAGAAAACCATGGGGCAACCCCTTCAGGTCCCCTTCCACTGAGGGAGCTTTTCTGTCCTCTCAATAAATCCTGTTTTCTCAAAAAAACAGCCCTGCCTGTTACATGTGATGACTCTCTGGAGGAAAAAAAGCTATTATGTAACTTACTATATCAACATTCTTTCCACAAAAGGCACTCTAAATCTTACTTCCCACTTTTTATAGTAGCAGCTAACGACACTGAGCATTTGTTACATGGCCTGCATTATTCTATGTGCTCCTCAGACTGTACTTTTAAGACATGAACCAGTTTTATACAGGCTGTGGTGATGCATGCCTACAATCCCAGCTACTCGGGAGGCTAAAGTGGGAGGACTGCTTGAGTCCAAGAGTTTAAGTTTGCAGTCTGCTACGATCCTGTGAATAGCCACTGCACTCCAGTCTGGGGAACAGTGGGGTCTGGTCAGGCACAGTACCTCACGTCTGTGATTCCAGCACTTTGGGAGGTGGAGTAGAGAGGAATGCCTGAGCACAGGGGCTCAAGACCAGCCTGAGCAACTTGGCGAGACCTTGTCTCTACAATAAAAAATAAAATAAAAATTAAAAAAATTAGGCAGGTGTGGTGACACACTCCTATGGTTCCAGCTATTTGGAAGGCTGAGATGGAAGAATGACCTGAGCCAGATCAACGCTGCAGCGTGCCACTGCACTCCAGCCTGGGTGATCAAAAATAAATAAATAAATAAATAAGCTGGGCTCAGTGGTTCAGCCTGTAATCCCGCACCTTTGGGAGGCTGAGGTGAGTGGATTGCATGAGCCCGTGGGTTTGAGACCCGCCTGGGCAACTTGGCGAGATCTCATCTCTACAATAAATTTTAAAAATGAGCCAGGTGTGGTAGTACGCGCCTGCAGTTCCAGCTACTTGGAAGGCTGAGGCGGAAGGATCGCCAGAGTCCAGCAGGTTGAGGCTGCGGTGGCTGGGAGCGGCCACTGCACTCCAGTCTGGGTGACAGAGTGAGACTCTAACTCAAAAATAAATAAATAAATAAATAAAAATATAAATAACAAGTGGGGTCTGTGATACTGCTCCTTGACTACTGCTTAAGTGATACTGTCAGACGTCCAAGGCTAAATCTTTTTTTTTTTTTTTTGATGGTCCAGTTCTTTATTTAGAAACCTGATTGTTCAAGAACACAGTGGGTGCCTCACCCCTTTTCACGGGGATTGTGTCGGAGGCGATGGCAGCGTCCTCCCATTCCCCAGCACCAAGGCTAAATCTTAAAAGGCAATACAGTTTCAGTCTGTCACTCTCTTGGAATACACAGTTTGGGAACCCTGAACAACGGTGTAAGAAACATGGCTCCCCTAAAGCCACCAGGTTGAAGAGATCCTGTGGAGAATGTACACAGAGGTAGAGAGAGATGCCCGAGAAGCCCCAGCTGTTCTAGTTTCCAGTAGTTTTGAGTCTTCCCTGGCCAGGCAGCAGACATGTGACAGTGAGCATTCTGATGATTCCAGTCCCTAATCTTTAAGCTGCTCCACAAGATGATACCAAGTGGAGCAGAAATGAGCTGACCCTGCTGAGCCCTGCCCAGGTCGTAAGCAAAATAAATGCTGATTGTAAACCACAATATGTTGGAGAGCTGTTAAACAGTCATAATAAGTGGAACAAAGGTTGAGAAGTATTAAGTCATTTAATGTTTCTAGCAACTCTATGAGATAAGTGCTATTAGTATTCCCATCTTACAGATAAGAGAAATCAAGACACAGGAATTATGTGATTTGTTCATAATCAAGAAAGTGCAAAACAGTAATGCTAAAAAATGTAACTGTCATACCGCTGTACATTGAAAGGAGCAATCTGAATAAATTATTCATTTAAGAAATAACTGAAATACAAGGTCAGGCTCAGTGATTCACGTCTGGAATCTCACCACTGTTGGAGGCCAGGGTGGTAGGATCACTTGAAGTCGCCAGGTGGTCAAGACCAGCCTGGGCATCATAGTGAGAACCCATCTCCAAAGAAAGAAAAGAACTGAAACATATCCTATGATTCTACAAAGTGACACACATACTCCTTCAATGTAACTAAGAAAAACTTACTCAGTTTCACCTAGTGTGCAAAACTTTCATTTAATGTCTTTGGTTTTGTACATCCATAGTGCATAACATGAAAAAAAAATTAGTATTCACAAACAATGTAACTCATTTGGACAGACAGTTTAACTAATAACTTTTTTTTTGGAGTTGGAGTCTCATTCTGTCGCCCAGACTGGAGGGCAGTGGCCGCTCCCGGCCACCGCAGCCTCGACCTGCTGGGCTCTGGCGATCCCTCTGCCTCAGTCTTCCAAGCAGCTGAACTACAGGCGTGTGCTACCATGCCCGGCTAATTTTCCTGATTTATTATAGACATGAGGTCTCGCCAAGTGCCCAGGCGGGTCTTGAACCTGCGGGCTCAGGCAATCCACTCAACCTTAGCCTCCCAAAGCGCAGGATTACAGGCTGAGCCACCGAGCCTGTCAACAGAAACTATTAACTTTGAGGCCTACAAGTCAATTCACCTCATAAAATTTAATTCAAAGTCAGTAATAGAAAGTAACACTGGGCCGGGCTCGGTGGCTCAGTCTGTAATCCCGCACTTTGGGAGACCGAGGTGAGTGAATTGCCTGAGCCTGCGGGTTCAAGACCCGCCTGGGCAACTTGGCGAGACGTCATCTCTACAATAAATCAAAAATTAGCCAGGCGTGGTAGCGCGCGCCTGTAGTTCCAGCTACTTGGAAGGCTGAGGTGGAAGGATCGCC
>NW_007232287.1:114615-115058 GCF_000164805.1 Carlito syrichta
GTTCCAGCTACTTGGAAGGCTGAGGTGGAAGGATCGCCGGAGCCCAGCAGGTCGAGGCTGCGGTGGCCGGGAGCAGCCACTACACTCCAGTCTGGGTGAGAGTGAGACTCCAACTCAAAAAAAAAAAGAGAAAATAACACTGTCCTCAGAAAAAAATTGCTCCAAATTTAGAACTTAGACCACTGAAATATATTTGAGCCTAATAATGTAAACATAAAATCCAACTCCAAGGTCGGGTGTGCCGGCTCATGCCTGTAATCCCCGCGCTTTGGGAGGTCGAAGTGAGTGGATTGCCTGAGCCCACGCGTTCGAGGCCAGCCTGGGCAACTTGGCAAGGCCTCATTCTCTACAATAAATTAAAAAGTAGCCGGGTGTGGTTGCATGTGCCTGTAGTTCCAGTTACTTGGAAGGCTGAGGCAGAAGAATCGCCGGAGCCCAGCAGG
>NW_007232287.1:115350-127068 GCF_000164805.1 Carlito syrichta
GCCTCAGCCTTCCAAGTAGCTGGAACTACAGGCATGTGCTACCACGCCCGGCTGATTTTTTGATTTATTGTAGAGATAAGGTCTCCCCGCCCAGGCGGGTCTCGAACCTGCGGGCTCAGGCAATCCACTCACCTCAGCCTCCCAAAGGCACGGGATTACACGCTGAGCCATCAAGCCCGGGTTATTATTTTATTATATGCATCTTAGGTATGAGTTCCTAAGGCCCTTTTTATTTGCCTAAGGGAAATTCTGCTCCCATATGATCCAGTTAATTTGTACTGCCACCTCATTCATAAACCCTTATTTAGAGTAAACTCCCAAACCTAGCCAATGTCTTACACATGTTTGGTTTTTAGTGATAAATTAAATCGGATTTTTTGGTTTTTGTTTTTGTTTTTTCTTTGAGTCAGAGTCTCACTTTGTTGCCCAGGCTGGAGTGCAGAGGTACACTCATGGCCACTGCAGTCTCAATCTGCTGGGCTCAGGTGATCCTTCTGCTTCAGCCTTTGAAGTAGTTGGAACTATAGGCACACACTACCCTGCCGGGCTTATTTTTTTTATTTATTTATTGTAGAGACGAGGTCTTACCAAGTTGTCCAGGATGGTCTTTGAACCCCTGACCTCAGGCAATGCTCTCACCTCCGCCTCCCAAAGTGCAGGAATTGCAGACTTGATTCACTGCGCCCGGTGTACTTTCAAGGCAAGTAAAATATATGGTTTTCTCACATCGAGATCATCATAAAAAATTGATTGGAGGCACATTAAAAATCATTAGCCAAAACCAAGATATTATTACCATTATTACAAGCTACTATCATTGTAATTTAAAAATCTAAAGTGAATTTTTATAATCAAGAAAAAAAGCTACTCTCTATCCCATAATTATTTCTATGGATAACACAAAAGATGTTTTTCCAAAGACACAGCATTTACTAAATTAGCCAAAAGGGACTCTACGCAATAATGATGAAATATAGTCAATGGAAAACAAGTAGGCTACGTTATTTGATCACCACTATGCACTGTGCATGTTACTTTAAATTTGCCTCTCATACCAAATCTGTCGCTCTTTAAGATTACTCCATCCACATTTTATTCAGCTTCAGAGATCTACAAGCAGTTAGTATTTTCAAAAAGACCTAATGCTAGAAACATTCCACTTCAATACAATTACACTATAAGAAGTTATATTTTATCCCATTAAAAATATTTCCAGCCGGTCTCGGTGGCTCAGCCTGTAATCCCGTGCCTTTGGGAGGCCGAGGTGAGTGGATTGCCTGAGACCGCGGGTTCGAGACCCGCCTGGACAACTTCGCGAGACCTCATCTCTACAATAAATCAAAAAATTAGCTGGGCGTGGTAGCGCACACCTGTAGTTCCAGTTACTTGGAAGGCTAAGCGGAAGGATCGCCGGAGCCCAGCAGGTCGAGGCTGCGGTGGCCGGGAGCGGCCACTGCACTCCAGTCTGGGCGACAGAGTGAGACTCCAACTCAAAATATATATATTTCCAGAAGCCAGGCATGGTGACTCACACTTATAATCCCAGCACTTTGAGAGGCTGTGGGGAGAGGATTGCCTGAGCCATGGGTTCAGTATCAACCTGGGCGACTTGGTGATACTTCATCTCTACAATAAATCAAAAAGTTAGCCAAGCGTGGTGGCACGTGCATGTAGTTCCAGCTACCTGAAAAGCTGAGGCAAAAGGATCGCCTGAGCCTAGTAGGTTGAGGCCTTCGTGCCCCTGAGCATGCCACTGCTCTCCAGCCTAAGCAACAGAGTAAAACTCCAACTCATAAATAAATAAATAAATTTCCAGAAAAATGTGTATAAACAAAGATGGTATGTATTAATAACATCTGCTAGGAAGACACCACCCATTTTATAAAGAAGCAGCTATATTTATTTGAAAGCTTCATAAAATCAGTGTTAAATAATAAAAAAAATCTTATCAAGATGTTTTCTGTATACATGTTTCTGACAAGAATGACTACAGTCATTGATTTCAATACCTCAAGACATGTCCAAGTAACAATTTCCAAGGTTAATTCAAACTAAAAAAAAAAAATGGCAATTTAAATTATCTACTCTACTTTAAAAAGTATTTATATAAAATGACAAAAACTTTTATAAATTAGACTGAACTAGTAAACGTTTTTGCTGAAAAGTACTAACACTTCTAAAATCTTAGTGTCTTCTCAAACTGATGACATTTCATCTTCTTGGAAACAAATATAAATAAAAACTAGAAAGCAAGTCAGGGACTTGAAAACAGGGACTTGAAAGCATCAAATTAAAGAGTAAAATGCCGGCTGGGCAGGTGGCTCAAGCCTATATAATCCCAGCAATTTGGGAGGCCAAGGTGAGAAGACTGCCTGAGCCCATGGGTTCAAGACCTGCCTGGGCAACTGAGACTTCACCTCTACAGTAAATCAAAAATTAGCTGGGTGTGATAGCACACACCTGTAGTTCCAGCTACTTGGAAGGCTGGGGCGGAAGGATCGCCTGAGCCCAGCAAGTTGACGCTGGGGTGGCCGTGAGTATGCCACTGCACTCCAGCCCGGGCAATGAAGTAAGACTCTCACTCAAAAAAAAAAAGACTGAACAGTTCTACAGGCAGGGTACAATAGCTCACACCTGTAATCCTAAAACTGGGAAGCTAAGGCAGGAGAATCGCTCAAGCCCAGAAGGGTTTTTTTTGTTTGTCTTTTTGGTTTTTTTAGTTAGTTGGAGTCTCATTCTGTCACCCAGGCTGGAGGGCAGTGGCACGCTCCTGGCCACTGCAGCCTTGACATGCTGGGTTCAGGCAATCCTTCCACCTCAGCCTTCCAAGTAGCTGGAACTACAAGCACACACCACCATGCCCATCTAAGTTTTTCATTTATTGTAGAGATGAGGTCTCACCAATTTGCCCAGGCTGGTCTTGAACCCATGGGCTCAAGGTCCAGGAGTTTCAAGACCAGTCTAGACAACACAGCAAAAACTAGTCTCTACAAAAAAAAGTCAGAAAAGGAGCCAGGCTTGGTGGTGTGTGCCTGTAGTCCAACTACTCAGAAGGCTGAGGCAGAAGGACCGCTTGAGCCCAGGAGTTTGTGGCTGAGGTGGCCATGAGCAGCTCGCCACTGCACTCCAGCCTGGACTACAATGACACAAAGTACCTATATATGTTAAAGGAAATGGATTCAAATGTAGATTTTGCAATGAAACATTCTGGTCTATCATATTCTTTTGCAAATTTCTCCAACACTCATTTGCAGATTGCCATATATTTAAAAATGTGGTATACTCTTTGGCATTCCAGATCCTATACTGCTTCATAACAACAGGTCATTACTAACTATTATCAATTCAGTTGTGCAGTGTCTCTCTCTGCTACCCGAGTACTTTGTTTTATACACTGTTGTATCCTCAGCATCTAGAATAGTGCCTGACACAAAATGGAGATTCTACATATATCTGCAGGGTAGACACCTATCACACACTAAATGCGTAATAAATTATGTGCCAAATACTCCACAAGTAATTGTGGAGTAATTGGAACCACTATTGCCCCCTTTTATAGATGAGAGAGCTAAAGTGGTAAGATGTTAAATAAATCCTATTGTTAGGTGTTTCAATTTAATAGCAATAAAGTTGAGTATTCACCCAACCCAAAGTACTATGTTAGATATTTACAAAGATCTAAATAAGCAAAACTGTCCTGCCCTTACCATTCCACAGCAGAAAAGATGAAGTAAGCACTCAAATAACATGGAATAACATTAGAACAGTTCAAAGGACTCTTTAATAGAAATTATTTCATCCGCACCTTAGAACAACACTTCAGGGTAATTCCTAGCTGTTTTGCAGTGGTGAACTAAGATTCAAAGGTATTACACAAAATTGTAATAAGTAGCAATATTAAGATTCGAACTGTATTTTTTTTAAGATTAGAAAATAGGAGCCGGGCTCGGTGGCTCAGCCTGTAATCCCGCGCTTTGGGAGGCTGAGGTGAGTGGACTGCCTGAGCCCGCGGGTTCGAGATCCACCTGGGCAGCGAGACCTCATCTCTACAATAAATCAAAAAATCAGCCGGGCGTGGTAGCGATGCCTGTAATTCCGGCCACTTGGAAGGCTGAGGCGGGAGAATCGCCGGAGCCCAGCAGGTTGAGGCTGCGGTGGCCGGGAGCGGCCACTGCACTCCAGTCTGGGTGACAGAGTGAGACTCCAACTCAAAAAAAAAAAAAAAAAATAGGGGCCAAGATCAGTGGTTCAGCCTGTAATCCCAGCGCGCTTTGGGTGGCCGAGGTGAGTGGATTGCCCAAGTCCGCGGGTTTGAGACCCCCCTGGGCAACTTGGCGAGACCTCATCTCTACAATAAATCAAAAAATTAGCCGGGTGTCTTAGTGCGCACCTGTAGTTCCAGCTACTCGGAAGCCTGAGGCGGAAGGATCGCCGGAGCCCAGCAGGTGAGGCTGTGGTGGCCGGGAGCGGCCACTGCACTCCAGACTGAGCAACAGAGTGAGACTCCAACTCAAAAAAAAAAAAAAAAAGAAAAAAATAGTTTGTTTATAAAGAAAATGAGAGAGAGAGAAAGAGGAGATTCACGTGCCCAAGGTAGAAGCGGAGGCCAAAATCAGGAAACATGGCCTGGCCACAGCCCGAACATGACGTGGCCACACCATACCTTAGCATGGCAATAACCTGGCAATGGCATGCCAAAGGCCTGAACTTTGTTTTTTGATACCAGATTACAATTCTTTACACTGCAATATTCTACATCCCTCCAACTATAGAACAGCGCCATAAAGGGGGAGGAAGGGAGGAGGAACACAAACAAGGAAATTAAAGGACAAAGGAGGAGGATATGGTGGCTCACGCCTGTAACCCCAACACTTTAGGAGGGGCAGGAGCATCGGGGGAGCCCAGGAGTTAGAGACCAGCCTGGGTAACATTATGAGACCTCGTCTCTACAAAAAAAGAAAAAGTCGGCTGGGCTCAGTGGCTCAGCCTGTAATCCCAGCAGTTTGGGAGGCCGAGGAAGTGAACTGCTTGAGCCTGCAGGTTCAAGACCAGTCCAGGCAACATACCAAGAGCTCCTCTCTGTGACAAATAAAAAATTAGCTGGGCGTGGTAGCGCACGCCTGTAGTTCCGGCTACTTGGAAGGCTGAGGCAGAAAGATCGCTGGAGCCGAGCAGGTTGACACTGGGGTGACCATGAGTGTGCCACTGCACTCCAGCCTGGGTGACAGAGTGAGACTCTGACAAAAAAAAAATAAAAGAAAGAAAAAGTCAAAAATTTAACTGGGCATGGTGGCATGCACGTGTAGTCCCAGCTACTTAGAAGGCTGAGGTGGTAGGATCGCCTAAGCCCAGAAGCTGGAGGCTACGGCGAGCTGTGATCATGCCACGACACTATTAGACTACAGCCTAGACAGGAGACTATGACTCAAAAAAAAAAAAAGAGGACAAAAAAGTTAAACTCAAGTTGAAGAAAGACAGGAAAGCATTCATTGTGGCATTCTGATGGACTTAAAGGGTTTGTCTCAGTCAACAAAAATGTGAAGCAGCTATCACGTATGAGAGCATGAATAAAAACAGGAAAAGCTTCTCTGCCTAGTGAAGATATTTGATGAAAAAAACGTGAGCAGGTGTATTTAGGTCATAAAAAGGCACTGTGACTTCCTCCTTGTTCTCCCTCAGATCATTTGCTCTGTGAGAAATGAACTACTATGTCCTAAGGACACACAAACAGCCTAACGAAGTAACAGAAGTGAAGACTTGGTGAGCTAAGGCTTGCTGCCCAAGAACTATATAAGTGAGCCATCTTGGAATTGCATTTCCAACCCAATCAAGCCTTCAGAAGACTACACTACTGAACTGCAACCCCAAGAGACCCTGAGCCTCTAAGTCACTACATTTGGGGAAAATCTGTTACCCAGCAACATATAATTAATACAACAAACAAGATATGAAATCTCTAACTCTGTTTACATTAGAGTCAACAGAACTTTCTGCTTGGAACTATGGCAAACCATTCACCTTATAATTAAAAACCTAAGCGCACTATGCAAGATGGATGAAGTGGGAGGTATTCTGTCTTCCTATCTCCCACAAGACTCAGTAAAAAGTCCTGCACAAGGCCGGGCACAGTGGCTCACAACTATAATCCAAGTATTTTGGGAGGCCGAGGTGAGAGGATTGCCTGGGCCCACGGGTTCGAGACCAGCCTGAGCAACTTGGTAAGCCCTCATTCTACAATAAATCAAAAAATAAGCCTGGCACAGTGACACATGCCTGTAGTTCCAGCTACTAGGATGGGGTTGAGGCAGAAGGATCGCCTGAGCCCAGCAGATCGAGGCCATGGTGGCTGTGAGCATGACACTGAACTCCAGCTTGGGTGACAGAGTGAGACTACAACTCAAAAAAGAAAAAAAAGGCCCCGCACATAGTAAATATCTGTGCTTGATAGTAGCTTAGCCTACATACAGGGTTCCCTAGCTGACCTCATGTCAAGAAATCTTAACATTTCTTAAAAGTAAAGTGACTCCTAGCTGGGTGCAGTGGGTCACGCCTGTAATCCCAGCATTTTGGGAGGTGGAGGCGAGAGGATTGCCTGAGCTCAGGGGTTTAAGAACAGCCTAGGCAACTTGGGGAGACCTCGTCTCTATAATAAATCAAAAAATTAGCCAGGTGTGGTGGCACACACTCACACTTCCAGCTACTTGGAAGGCTGAGGCGGAAGGATTATCTGGACCCAGCAGTTGAGGCAGCAGTGGTGGCCATGAGCATGCCACTGCACTCCAGCCTGGATGACAGATTAAGACTACAACTCAAAAAAAAACGCTCCTTTGGAATCGCTCCATATAAATTCAATATTGAGCCGGGCTCAGTGGCTCAGCCTGTAATCTCGTGCCTTGGGAGGCTGAGGTGAGTGGACTGCCTGAGCCCGCAGGTTCGAGACCCGCCTGGGCAACTTGGTGAGACCTCATCTCTACAATAAATCAAAAATCAGCCTGGCGTGGGAGCGCGTGCCTGTAATTCCAGCTACTCGGAAGGCTGAGGCGGAAGGATCGCCGGAGCCCAGCAGGTCGGGGCTCAGCAGGTCGGGGCTGCGGTGGCCGGGAGCAGCCACTGCACTCCAGTCTGGGCGACAGAGTGAGACTCCAACTCAAAAAAACAAAGTTAGGCCAGGCAAGGTGGCTCAAGCATGTAATCCCAGCACTTTGGGAGGCGAGGGTGGGAAGACTGCCTGAGCTCAAGAGTTCAAGACCACCCTGTGCAACTTGGTAAGACCTTGTTTCTACAATAAATCAAAAAATACAAGCCAGGCATGGTAATGCATGCCTGTGGTTCCAGCTACATGGAAGGCTGAGGCAGAAAGATAGCGTGACTCCAGTATGTCGAGGCTGCGGTGGCCGTCAGTGTGCCACTGCACTCCAGCCTAGACAACAGAGTGAGACTCCGTCTCAAGCAAAAAAACACAATTTAAAAGTTTAGTCTCTACTGGAAGAAGATCCTCCCATCATACTACTGGACAATTAAGCAATATAAATAAGTCAGTATTCCCAATGTCAAAGCAATCTTAGTCACTCCTCCAAGTTTGCAACACATAGGGCTGGGAGTCCAAATTTTGACCCACAAAATGTTAAGGGCCTGTGGCCTTCACTGACCATTAACTTTCATACTACAGACTGCACATTCCTATCACAAAAATCCAAAGCCTGTTTAAGAGCTGATACAGGTATTCTGGTGATGACTACTGTACTACTTAGTTACTCTAAGCAAATTTTTTTTCACTACACTAATGGTATGTCCTATGTTTTACTGTTAAGTACTTATGTGTGAGTAAGTATAAGAAAATGACTGCTAAACTGGGGGCAGTGACTCAATCTTGTAATCCCAGCACTTTGTGAGGCTGAAGCAAGAGGACTGCCTGAGCCCAGGGGTTCAAGACCAGCCCGGGCAACTTAATAAGACCTTGTCTCTACAATAAATTTAAAAACTTAGTTAGGCATGATAGCACGCACCTGTAGATCCAGCTACTTAGAAGGCTGAGGCGAAAGAATTGCCTAAGCCCAGCAAGTTGAGGCTGTGGTGGCTGTGAGCATGCCACAGCACTCCAGTCTGGGCAACAGAGGTGAGACTCCAACTCAAAAAAAAAAAAAAGAAAGAAAGAAAATGACTGCTTATCTCCTTATGTATATATGCAAGTATTCCAAAACCCAAAGTACTCCTGGTCCCAAGCGTTTCAAGTAAGCAATACTCAACTTGGATATGACCTGGCCATTACCCCCATCCTTACACAACAACTTTTCACTTGATACCTGATCTATCCACAAATGCTTAAAGTGACCTTAAATTTACTAAGGTATGGTTTATATTCTAGTTGTAGGAAAAAAAACCAATATATATTCACAAAATATATGCTATATACATACACACATATCCATAAGAGGATATATATCACAAAATAGAGGCTGCTATTACCAGCTCACTTATATAGATAAGGTAAGAGTACTTTCAATGTATTATCTATTCAATTACCTTGTTCTAATTTGTAAACTAAAATGTTATAGGCATTTTAAAATCTAAAATTTCATTTAAAAGCTAATTTACTACTTGAAAGTGAGGTTATATCTTCTATTTCTTGGCATTAACTTTTTAGCATGTTCAGAAGTTTAACATTTAATTACTCTTTGGCTGACTCATTCATACAAATTTTTTAACTCTTTATATGAGCCGGGCTCAGTGGCTCAGCCTGTAATCCCATGCTTTGGGAGCCCATGGGTTCGAGACCCACCTGGGCAACTTGACGAGACCTCATTTCTACAATAAATCAAAAATTAGCCAGGTATGGTGGCGTGCGCCTGTAGCTCCAGCTACTTGGAAGGTTGAGGCGGAAGGATCGCCGGAACCCAGTAGGTCGAGGTTGCAGTGGCCGGGAGCAGTCACTGCACTCCAGCCTGGGTGACAGAGTGAGACTCCAAATCAAACTCTTTATATGACACTGTGCTAAAAAATTAATATAAAAAATTTTTAAACTCTTAAATTGATTTATCCTCTGAAAATAACCTAAACGGGAGTAATTTTTATTTTAAAAGTACTTAAAAGCCAAGCACAGTGGCTCAAGCCTGTAATCCCAGCACTTTGGGAGACCGAGGTCAGAGGACTGCCTGAGCTCAGGGGTTCGAGATCAGCCTGGGCAACTTGGTGAAACCTCATCTCTACAAAAAAAAAAAAATATATTAGCCGGGCATGGCAGTGCAGGCCTGCAGTTCCAGCTACCTGGAAGGCTGAGGCGGAAGGATTGCCTGAGCCCAGCAGGTGAAGGCTGCGGTGGCCGTGGCCGTGAGCATGTCACTGCACTCCAGCCTGGGCAACGGAGTGAGACACTGACTCAAGAAAAAAAAACCACAGAAGTACTCAAGCTTCACCAAAGACAAAAAAGTACTTATGCTTAAGCTCAAAGTAAAAGCTAGTTTTTAGTGGTTTCACACAGCACCTCCCCCAAAGAAAAGATTTACTATCTATAAAACCAGTAAAAATAAAATTACAGATCAACATCAAGTTATTCTAAATTTACCAAAATAATCACATTTATAAACTTACACTGGTTTTCAACAATTTTCTCCTGGGAGGGAATCAACTTTTTTCCTACCAATTAGCCAATTTTCATCACACGACCTTTCAGTACAAGTTTGTAAATGACACCTTAGGTCATAGCCTCTAATATCTACATCTTAATATTTAATTCTTTTTTTGAAAGTAGCACTTTAAAAGATTTAAAAGATTTCAACAAATTCTTAAGCATACTGAGAAACTCAAGTACAATATATTTCAAAATGCCAAAAAAACTGAATGAACATTCTAACTGAAACAAAATTTTAGTAGAGGCCTTGTAATAAAAATGCCTAAAAAAAATTTTTTTTTTTGAGTTGGAGTCTCATTCGGTCGCCCAGACTGGAGTGCAGTGGCCGCTCCTGGCCACTGCTCCCAGCCACTGCAGCCTCGACCTGCTGGGCTCCGGCGATCCTTCCACCTCAGTCTTCCGAGTAGGCGAATTACAGGCATGAGCTACCATGCCTGGCTGATTTTTAGATTTATTGTACAGATGAGGTCTCACTGCCCAAGTGGGTCTCGAACCCGCGGGCTCAGGTAATCCACTCACCTCAGCCTCCCAAAGGCGTGGGATTACAGGCTGAGCCATCGAGCCCGGCTAAAAATTTTTAAAAGCACATTAAACCTACAATATCCTTCCATCAGTTACAAATAAAGACTTCTATCATAAGATCTACCTATAAAATCCAGATTGGTGTAATCTGCAGGACATTTTATCAGAATTATGAATCCTTCTGAAATTCAGAGTAACTAGCAAAAAAAAAAAGGCATTTCAGAATTAAGACAATCAAGACCACAAACCAATTTCACTAATAAAACTTTTCTATACCAGTGACAAATTGCCCTAAAATGGTAAAAATAAAACAGTGATCTTAAAGTTTCTTAACCATTAAGAAGCACATATGCTTGGTAACCAAGTTTTAACCTTATTTGGATTTGTGACATCTGCATTTCACTCCTTACTCTGAAAAATGATGTAAAAACTAAACATCCAAGTGAATATCTAATAAATTTCAAATAAAGCCAAAACTCCACTTTCTGAAATACTATTTAATCAATAATTCACTGAATCCTGAAGTGATATAGCATAGATATTAACTAAAAACAAAACTCTCGCCGGGCTCAGTGGCTCAGCCTGTAATCCAATGCTTTGAGAGGCTGAGGTGGATTGCCTGAGCCCGCGAGTTCGAGACCCACCTAGGCAACTTGGTGAGACCTCATCTCTACAAAAAAATCAGCCAGGCGTGGTAGCACGCGCCTGTAATTCCAGCTACTTGGAAGGCTGAGGCGGAAGGATCACCGGAGCCCAGCAGGTCAAGGCTGTGGTGGCCGGGAACAGCCACTGCACTCCAGTCTGGGCGACAGAGTGAGACTCCGACTCAAAAAATAAAAAATAAAAATAAAACTCTGACACATACCACTTGTATTTAAGGTGAATTGTTCTAACTTTTGTCAAGTGGAAATCTCAGGGGACTTGAGAAGCTTTGTTCAGACCGAGCTTCAACATTTCCACACTATATTTATTGTCTTGAGTAAGACACTCAACTGCTTCTTCATCTGTTAAAAGAAGTCAAAATAACATCTTGCACCACAGTTATGAGGATGAAATGGAGACACTTAAAATTGTGCAATATTAGATAAATGTGTATATTCCAGGTAGATGAAAAACTGGTAGGTGCTGATTGTATAAACTAATGTCAACTTTAAAATACATAGTGGTATCAGTGGAGGAGGATATAGAGAAACGATAAATAGCAAGCTCTTCATTGTGCAGTTCACATCAATTTTTAATTTTCTGAGGACATTCTCCTTCCTGCCCATGACTACACAGTTCAGCACAATTTTTCTAAGGTTCGTACATTCGATTTTACCTCAACCAATATTTTTTTATATTTTCCTAACTATATATTAAAGTAAATGTCAAACAATCTAATGCCAGACTTTCAAAATACTCAGGACTTCGCATTCCTCATAGCCTTAAATATAAACTAAATTGTTCACTTTTGATCATTTAAGAATTGGGATTTCTAGAACTTTAAAATACTTAAAGCTTTTTAAATCGAAATCACTACTGACTTAAAAATTCTATTACTATACTTTTCTGGGAAACATGTTAAAAAA